>NC_141039.2:11327500-11462500 GCF_052040795.2 Danio rerio | reverse complement strand
GGTAGATGAGGTCCGGTTGGTTAATTGATTTGTGAGTATTTTAGTAGGCACCCTCTCTGGGTCAACAGAGTCAAATAGAGAGTGTAAATCAGTGGATTAAGGTTTGTCTCGTTTCAGTCTGAAAGCTACAAGCATCACCAGAGGTGTACCATCCTCATAGAAGATTGAAAGCAACACATCCCAATAGTATCTCTGCAGACTTGCAGTCTCAGATACATAGTCTCAGACACAAGCACTCAATAGACCTAGTGATGTCACTGTGAGGGTAGGGCTAGGGGCGGGGTTACGTGCGTGCATTAAAGGGCCATGAAACCCCCTCGTTTCAGCAGGGTGTTTTCACACCTCTACTTTGGAAAAAGTCAGAAAAGTGGGCGTGTCCAGCTCTGTTTAGGGGGGAGTGTCGGAAGAACTAAAGTGGGATGGTGTGGGAGTGTCTATTTGGGCAAGCGTGAGTTTCAGAGTCAAAACACACAAACACACACACGGGAGAAAGTGATGGTGTTTACATGGACACCTGTAGTCGAATTATTTGCCAAATTATTAGATGGTGGACTTTAACTGCAGTTTGGCTCTTTCATTCAGGGAATTCATTCATGCCCCTCGAGACAAACGAGATATTTGATTCGAGGATCTGCTCTAAGCGTGTATTTTTCATGCAATGTTTGATACCGCACGGCGAATGAGAGAAAAAAACCCTCAGCATTTCCTGGAAACTTACATGCACACGGCAGGTAGTGTCAGAAAGCCATATGTGTTATTCCGGTCACAAAATGCGGCAAAAACCCTATTCACGAGGTTAAAGTTTGGTTGTGGTGCTAACATGTTTACACTCGGTGCAATAGTTAACTTAGTTCAATACGAACAAACTGAATAAACAAAGAGCACTGGTCGCTCACTTACCAAATCTGTAGAGACAGGACAATCACCAGCAACTGCCGTGTCTTTATTAAGAGAAGACTACAAGCGAATCCGGATCTCAGCGTTTGCAGATGAGAAAAGCTCTCAGGTAAACAATAATCCTCCTTAGACACGTAAGTTATTGTTGTCGAGCGTCGCGTACACTGTTAATCCACACGTGACTCCAGATGAGCTCTCACAGAGAGAAAATGAAAACAAAACTTAACGACAGCAAACTATAAAAGCAACACTTCACGCTTGTTTTGCCAACACAACGTGGCGTCTCTGTCCTCTAAACACTGTGACAGTAATGAATATTAATGAAGTTGCACAATAGAGCGCGCTGATTGGTTTGAACCAAGCCTTCCTCATGCATTAATGCATCACACTGTAAGACGTAATAAGACACACTCTGACACAGACATCCAGTCTGCACGCTAGAATACACGCTATTATGTCATGACCGTGACGCAGCTTCAAAAATTCGTTTCAAACCGGAAGTACAAATTTGCTTGAAATAACGCAAAAACAACCAATT
This sequence comes from Danio rerio, assembly GCF_052040795.2. Lineage (NCBI taxonomy): Eukaryota > Metazoa > Chordata > Actinopteri > Cypriniformes > Danionidae > Danio > Danio rerio. The sequence continues at coordinate 11,461,065 of NC_141039.2, read as the reverse complement.
TACACTTTTTAGCGACATATAGGTGTCCTAATAGTGTTTTTAGCAGTGTGGGACACATATACGACTGTCAACAGCTCAAAAAATGTGTTTTGGTGTTTCGTGACCCTTTAAATGCATTGCGTGCAAGTTTCCCAGTTGACCCGGAAGACTGCAAAACAGACTTTTGTAGGATGAGTGAAGGTAACAGGATGACACTTTAGGGACTGAAGACACAAGTGTTGAAGTGTTTCAGGTGTAATTTTGTCCCATTCTTCCTGCAAACAAGTCTTAAGGTGAGCAACAGTGCAAGGTCTTCTTTGTTGCATTTTGCGCTTCAAAATGCGCCACACATCTTCTATTAAAGACAGGTCGGGAATGGAACCAGGATTTAGTAATGTGTGTAAATGTGGTATTGCATTGTCGTTTTGATGCATGGGTGTCCCTGGAAAAAAAAGGCAGCATATTGTGCTCCCAAATCTCTATGTACTTGTCACTTATTAGTGCCATTACAGAAGTGCAAGTTACCTTGACAGAGGGCACTGACACTGTTAAGAAGTGACACTGACAAAAGACTTGTGGACTCAAATGCAGTTTATTAAGGCAGGCAAGGGTCAAAAGCAGTAGCAAAACAGTATACCAAGGGAAATCCAGTAATCGGGGTCAAAATACAGGCGAGAGGTCAGACTAGGTGGCACTGAATGAAAATGAGGAACAAGGCAAAATGCTTCACAATGTTAGGCCCCGTTTACACTGTCAGGCCTTGATGCTCAATTCCGTTCTCAACTCAAATTGTCTCATTATTTGTTCTCAAAATAATAACTTTAATACTGATTCATCTGACCACAGTACACGTTTCAACTGAGTGACTGTCTATTCCAGATTCCTCAAAGCCTAGAGAAGTTGACAGTGCTTCTGGACACTGTTAACATAGGGCTTCCTTGTGGCACAGTACAGTTTTGACAGTACACTCCTGTACACACTGAAACTCCTCCAGATTCTTTGAATCTTTTAATAATGTTATGCACTGTTGTAGGTGAAATATCCAAATGTCTATATATCTTTCTTTAAGGAACAGTGTTTTAAAACATTTCAATAATTTTCTCATGTATTTGTTGGCAAATTGGCCCTCTATGCTTCTGAAGAATGCTCCTATGCATGTTTTCCATACTGTCCCAACTTTTTCAGATTTTGTGGTTGTAGAAAAATAGATCTATCACCCCAAAAGACATCTGCCAAACAGTGTTTATTATTCACAGGTGAGAAATGTCGGAGTTTCATTGAGTTGACCCCTGGAGAAACCCAAGGTGAGATGATTGTGAGCTGCACATCCATAATAACCCTTAAAACTGACATTAAAGTGCTTTTCCTGCTTCTGTCCGTGTCCTGTAGGAGTTCTGTGGCTCTCGGTGGTCTCAGAGTTTGCATACATCAGCCTGTTGGCCATGGGTTTTCTGATGATGTGGGTGGAGCTGCTGCTGCTGTGCCTGAATAAGGAGATGTATGCGCTCAAGATCAACGCTTTTGCTGCCATCTGCACTGTGCTGTCTGGTGCGTTTGCGTCTGAGAGCTTTAAATTCAGCAACGGAAGTTAAGATTGTCCTTTTTACCATATTTTTATATACAGTTGAAGTAAGAACTGTTAGTTCTCCTGAATTATTTTCCCCCTGTATATTTTCCCCCTTATTTCTGTTTAACGTAAAGGTTTTTTCAACGCATTTCTAAACAATATAGTTTAAATAACCCATTTCTAATAACTGTTTGTTTGTTTGTTTTTTTTGCCATGATGACAGTACATCATATTTTAGATATTTTTAAGATACTAGTATTCGGCATGAAATGCAATTTAAAGGCTAAACTAGATTAACTAGGCAAGTTAGGGTAATTAGACAAATCATTGTATAATGGTGGTTTGTTCTGTAGACAATCAATATTGCTTAAGGGGCTAATAAGATTGACCTTAAAATGTTTTTAATTTTTTTAATTAAAAAAACAGCTTTTATTATGGCAGAAATAAAACAAGTAAGACTTTCCCCAGAAAAAGTAATATTATAGGAAGTACAGTAAAAAAAACCTGGCTCTGTTAAACATTTTGTCACGGCTTGGGGTAAAAGAGAGGAGGCCTTTATTACATAAAGAAAACAAACAAAACAACTTAAACAACCCTGTGGGGAGAAAAAAATAGACTAGACTAGTGATGGGAAGTTCGGATCATTTTACTGACTCGGATCTTTGAGTCTCGTTCATCAAGATGAACGAATCTTTTTTGAGTCATTTCGTTGATTTGGTTCAATTTGCCAAAATATAATTAAAATGTTACGAATTGCTTCCAAACACATCTACAACTAGCCCAAAAGGTTGATTGGACGACAAAAAAGTCATAACTAGAATACTATAAGAAGGAGAAAATAATAATTCAATGTTTACCTGCTCTTTTGTCTATGAAGGCATTTTTGTCTCTTTGCTCAGCTCACCTCTTCATGTCTTTAAATGTCAGGGGTTCATTCATGTTACACTGACAGTCACATATAATCTTAACCAATGTACACAGTCTAAGCCAATAGGAGCCATGATCGTTCGTTCATCACGTGACAGAATGACTCAAACCCGAGGACTCGAGAGATGAACGGTTCATTTTTTTTTCCGGCTCTAAACGCATATGATTGGCCCGTGAGGAACTAGTGACTCAGACCCGATAGAGGACTCGAGAGATGAACAGATCAATTCTTTTTCCAGCTCTAAACACGTATGATTGGCCCGTGATGAACGAGTGACTCAGACCCGATAGGGGACTTGAGAGGTGAGCGGATCAATTCTTTTTCCGGCTCTAAATGCGTATGATTGGCTTCTGCCAATAAGATGAAGACTTGAAATTAACAATACTACCTGCACTACCTGCCCAATTCATATTGAAGATTCGTTCAAAATGAACGAATCGTTCATGAACGACCCATCACTAATCAAGACAAACTGACTGGACCTGACTTGGCAGGGATTGGCATGACAGTCACGAAGGAGACAGTGATGGACCAGCACAGGACAGAACACGCTCTGAGAATAAATAGGGAAAGCAAATCAATAAAACTGACAAGCGGGCAGGTGAACATAATGATACATAATAGGATAACAAGGTTGGTGGTAGTTGGCAACAATATCCTAGTGGTACTGTGCGCTGACATATAGCACCGATGTGTTCATGGCGACCTGAGTTTGATTCCTGGTGCCAGGTACTTTGGCGATCCTTCCCTAATGCTTTCCTCTCTGACATCTCTACTGTCCTGTCATAATAAAGGTGAAAAAACCCTAAAAAAAAAAACAGGTGGATGGGACAAGACAATAGATAGGGAAGCACATGGTACAAAAACACAACACAAGCCATGTTTAGGACCTAAACAACACACAGCCAATGAGAAAACTCATTAACGTGAAACACAACATTAAAGCGTGTGGCACATGAACCACATGCTAAACACAACATCAACAGGAGACTGAATGTAAGACACAAGCACACGATAAATGAAAACACTTACCGTGCACTCACAGATGGGACATGCATGTTCCAGTGCCAACCGAAACCGAAACCAACTAGACTAAGAGGCAGAGAATGAAAACACCATGCCGCGAATAAAACACCAAACACAGCAGGATGAAATATGGGAAATATATATTTTTTTAATTCACAGGGGGGCTAATAATTTTGACTTTACTGTACATCCAATTGAAATGGTATTGAAGTTAGAAAAAAGAAGGGTGCTGCAAGATTTCAACCTTTGGGAACCGATTGGATTGTTTGAAGGAGGGTAATGCCAACAAAACAGAGAAAGATTATTAAATGGACAAAATCAGGCTAAAAACAAAACATGCCCTAATAGCCCTTAAAAGACTGATAGCCCCGCCCTCAATGCACTCCATGTGACCAAAAGTAAAGAAAAGTCATTTTGATGGGGGAGGGAAGGTTACGAGATTTGATTAAAGATTATTAAAGAATGTTTAGAAAATAATGTGCACAGACGCATCATTTATAACAAGCACTACTATATGCATAGAAAAATAAGAATAGAACATATTTCTTTCATGCCAACTTTAAGAAAATGTTATTCATAATCGATATTTAACAGAATTAAACTAGCAGAATAATAACCTTTCTCCATTTTAGGCATGATGGGAATGGTGGCGCATATGATGTACACAACAGTATTCCAGATGACTGTCAGCATTGGGCCCAAAGACTGGAGACCTCAGACCTGGGACTACGGCTGGTCATTTGCGTGAGTATCCTTATACCTTTGTCTAGTGCTATATTAATATACGCCTGGGGATGGATGGATGGATGGATGGATGGATGGATGGATAGATGGATGTACGGATGGATGGATGGATAGATAGATAGATAGATAGATAGATAGATAGATAGATAGATAGATAGATAGATAGATGATAGATGGATGGATGGATGGATGGATGGATGGATGGATGGATGGATGGTTGGGTTGGATGGATGGATGGATGGATGGATGGATGGATAGATAGATAGATAGATAGATAGATAGATAGATAGATAGATAGATAGATAGATAGATAGATAGATAGATAGATAGATAGATAGATAGATAGATAGAGATTATGAATCTGAATATTAATTTCCATTTCTTCTTCTTCCACAGAATGGCCTGGATCTCCTTCAGCTGTTGCATGGCGGCGGCCGTATTCACACTAAACTCTTACACCAAAACATTGATTGAGATGAAACACCGTGCCCGTGTCCGTCTGGAGGAAGCCCGAGCTGCCAACCACGCACCTCCCTATGATGAGGTGATCACAAGCGGCGGAGAGAGCCTGTACTCGGTCAGCCGGCTGGTTCAGCAAAGCCAGCAGGGAGCGTACATCGACAACATGTGGATGCCCAGAGACGAAGGGTCCATTGGGGGAATGGTGGGCACCAAGAGTCCTCATGGGCTGGTGCTATTGGGGGGCTGTGGGAGAGAGGGATGCGAGGATTGCGAGAGAGAAATGGATGAGATGGAGGAAGCGTTGGAGAGGGAGAGAAACGATGAAATGTGCTGAGGAGACTCTAATGGGAAATGACATTTGGAGAAAGAAAAAAAAACAACGAAGCTTTTCGTCATCAGTACCATCAGTGATCACATTTGCATATCTTTTTTTTTAATTAAAGGGATAGTTCAAACAAGAAAGAAAGAAAATTCTGTCATCATTTACTCGCCTTTTACTTGTTTACTTTTCACTTTAAATATCTTTCTTGTGTTAAACACTAAAGAAGATATTTTGAAGACTGTTGAAAGCTTGGAACTATTGACTTCCATAGTAGTTGTTTTTCTACTTTGGGTGTCATTGGTTACAAGTTTACAACATTCTTCAAAATATCTTCTTTTGTGTTCAGCAGATGGAAGATTGGAACCCACATGAGGAACCATTTTTTTGTTTGTGGGTGAACTGTCCTTTTAACGTCCATATTTTGCTTAAGCATTTACTGTGAAGGACTCTTTTACATGCTCAGAAACAACTGAAACATGTCATGTATAAAATATGGAAAAACATCTTTGGTGATCCTTTAACAACATTCTGGCATCCTGGAAAAGAGCCCTGAACTTATTAGATCCTCGGGTGCTGGGCTCCCTCCCGTTAGCAGGAGGGGAGTTTGAGCTTTGGTAGATCTTGATGAACTCCCCCTGACTTATTTCTGGCTAATGATGGATATAGGGGTGCTATAGAGAGATATACTGCTTACTAAGAGCTCGACTATGGTGGCAATTTGGTACGTTCAGTTTACTTATGTTGTGTGTTTTTGGACTCATGACCATAGGTTAAAGTAGAAACATAGATTGACCGGGAAATCGAGAGCTTTGTCTTTCAGCTCAGCTTCTTCTTTACCACAACATTTTTCCATCCTTCTTTTAAGGCTGATTTATACTTCTGCGTCAAACGCCGGCGTATGCTACGGCGCTGACGCATAGCCCTTCGCCGTGGCCGTCGGTGTCGCTGACGTGCACCTCTTAAAAAATTTAACTACACGTCGCAACGACGCATAGCGCAAGCTCTGTGATTGGTCAGCTTGGTAGCTGACGAGTCTGGACGGGACCGAGAGCCGCGTGAATGGTGCGAGCCTGATGGAGCAATTGTTTACAAGTGTGGAGTCCTGTGAAGGAGCTCCGGATGGAAAGTTTTTTTTTGTGTTTACCTCATAGTTAAAGTTGTTGCACGTCTGCCGGTTTCGTACCTCAAAATGAGCGAGTTTGCACCACTTGTACATCCTGGAAATGTTCAGGAAAAGCAAAAAAGCAGCGAAGAAACTTGACACAGAGGAACATTTACACCTCACTGCCAACTAGTGTTTCGGTAGTGTTAATGCAGACCAACAGAGACGCAAAAGTATAAATGCACAGCTACACACGTTGCATGCGCCGTGGGTTACGCCGGTCACTTGACGCAGAAATATAAACCAAGCTTTACTTGTGAACAAACTCCTTCACCTGAAGTAAGGACTTTACTCCGACCTGGAGATGGCAAACCACCATTTTTTTTAGTAGAGCACAGTGGCCTCAGATTTGGAGGTGCTGATTTTCATCTCAGCCACGTCACACTCAACAGCAAACCGCCCCAGTGCATGCTGAAGGTCCATGCTCGATGAAGCCAGCAGAACAACATCGACTGCGAATAATAGACATGAAATCCTGTGGACCCAGGTCCTAGACCCCCTCCAGCCCAAGGCTGTGCTTTGAAATTCTGGAAACAAGCACTGGAAACAAGTTTGACTTATTGCCGGCAATGTGAACCAAACTCCAACTCTGTTCATATGGGACGAGACAGCCCTTAACAGAGCGCCTCTGCCCCATACTCCCAGAGCACCCTTCACAGGATGCCACAAGGGACACGGTTGAATGCCTCCTCCAAATCCACAAAACACATGTGGACTGGTTGGGCATACTCCCTTGAACCCTGGCAGGAGGAAAAGCTGGACAGACCTGGCAGGCCCAAGCATATTGTGAGGGTCCTCTGGGAACATCTGGCTGAACCTCAAGTGAGAGAGATTTTCAACTATCACCTTCGGAAAAACTTTGACCAGATTCCGAGGGAGACATTTAGACCGAATGGTCCATGTTCTATGACTGTATTGTTGGCGAGGCTGTAAAGGAGCTGTGGCTGTAAGGTTTGTGGTGCCTGTTGAGGCGGCAATCCTCAAACCCGGTGGTGGACACTGGAAGTAAGGGATGCTGTCAAGCTGAAGAAGTCCTACGGGGCTTGGTTGGCTTGCAGTATTCCAGTGGCATCTAATGGGTACCGGCAGGCCAAGTGTGCTGCAGCATGGGCGTTTGCGGAAGCAAAAACTCAGACTTGGGTAGAGTTTAGGGAGAACATTGAGTAAGACTATCAGTCGGCCTCAAAGACATTGTGGCAAACTGTCCGGTGCCTCAGGATAGGAAAGCAGCTCCACATCGACACTGTTTACAGCGGAAGTGGGGAGCTGTTAACTTCGTCTGTTGTCAGACGGTGGAAGGAATACTTTGAGGATCTCCTAAACCCAACTGACATGTCTTTCAATAAGCAGAGACTGGGGATGCAGGGGTGGACTCACCCATCACCCAAGCTGAGGTCACTGAGGTAGTTTGCAAGCTCCACAATAGCAAAGCAGCGGGGGTGGATGAGATTCACCCTGTGTATCTTAGGTCTCTGGATATTGTGGGGTTGTCTTGGTTGACACGTCTTTACAATATCGCATGAAGGTCAGGGACAGTACCTCTGCACTGGACGACTGGAGTAGTGGTTCCCATTTTTAAGGAGGAAGACTGGAGGGTGTGCTACAACTATAGGGGGCTCACACTCCTCAGCCTCCCTGGGAAAGTCTATGCCAGGGTACAGGAGAGGAGGATCCGGCCGATGGTTGAACCTAGGATCCAGAAGGAACAATGTGGTTTTCCTCTAGGCCGTGGTACACTGGACTAGCTTTATTCTATTATGTATTCTAAAAGAATTTGGCTCAATTTAAACTAATTTGATTTATGTTTGTGTGTTACATTATTAAAAAAACAAACAAACTGGGATTTCAAATATAACTAAAACAAATAACAAAAAATCTGAACTAAATCAGAAACAGGACATGATGTCACAAGATGCAACCATTAAAAGTAGATGCATGCTGCACACCAGTGTGCATACTTTTCTCAGAATAAATGTTACATCCATTACAGTTTAATAAAGGCGTTGCAAATTTTCCTTCAAATAAAGAAGCCATTGTATACAATAGGTGTATTTGCATGTTCAGCCAAGCATACAGCATTGTTTTGGATGTTTGGTTAGTTTTGTTGCAAAAAGAAAATCATAAAAGCCTACTTTTGTACCAAGGAAAAAAGCTACATCTTAAAACAACTGAAAGGTAATGTCTGAGGAAGAAGAAAATAATAATAATTTGCAGGTTGTGCTGTTTCTTTAACTGTTTGTAAAATATTTAATAAAAAATAAAAGGCTTTTTCAATACTGGGAGTTCAGATCTGGAGATTTATCTCCAGGAATTTTGGGTGGATTTAGTTTGGATCATGTTTTGTTCTCAAAGACTTTTCTCATTATTCACTATATATATATATATATATATATATATATATATATATATATATATATATATATATATATATATATATATATATATATATATATGTGTGTGTGTGTGTGTGTGTGTGTGTGTGTGTGTGTGTGTACATATACATTTTTTAAATAAAAGCACCAAGCACAATGTATCACGTAATCTGAGTATACTGTACAAGATGACTTGATGGACAGATTACAAAAAACAGAAGAATTCCTGCAGCTTTAGACAGATGCTTTCAAAAGCTGGACAGAAGATTATGTGAATAATCTCCCCAGTAAGAGACAGAGATCAAGTGAGAGACGGACAGAATGAGAAACGGGAAAAAGAAAACCACAATCACAAGAGACAAGAGCTTTTTCTTATGTTTCGTAGTCTTGTTTATGGTGAAGATAGGAAGCATGTTCAAGTTATAATACAAGCAGACACACACAAATTCTTAAATATTCAAAACCAGGCCAAAACTTGAATATTCAAATCAAGAAATAACAAAAAATATAATCATTCAAATTACTTTTGATTGTGTAATATTTACACAACTGTAAGGAAATAATACTGTTAGAAACAAATGTAATGTAGTGCAAAAAATAAACCATAAAAATCTTGTTTGAATGAAATCAACAACACATTGAGAATTATCAAACAAATTTAACATGACTATTTCCATCAAAACCCATTTGTGAGACTAATCAACAGCACATCAACTGAACATGAACCTACAAACTATAATCCAAAACTAATTACGAATGATCATATAAGGTATGCGATTAAAATCTGCATGAAACTATAGTTTGCTGCAGACTTTAATGACAGTAGGATGACGTTTTAATATTCAGTAGGGGGCGGGGTCTTATTTTTTGCTCCTCCTCTCATCTTTCAGTTGCAATAAATTAACAACTTGAGGGGTGTAGGTGTATTTCACCCAACCCGTCACCAGATTTGGATCAAAGATTACCTAAACAAATGTTTTTAAGTATCAACTTCCATAGAACGATTGTTCACTTTAAGACTATCAAAATAAAAGTAGACTTTAAACAAGGTGAAAAGCATATAAAGCTCTAAATCACAACAAAACGCATGACAAAAAGTCAAATATGTTCATGACACAAAAACAAAATTAACATATTGCTTATAAAATGGCGGCACTCAAATTTAAAGGTGCAGTATGTAGGATTGACATCTTGTGGTTGAACTAGGTATTGCAGTCCAAATTCAGTGTAGGGTCTGTCTGCGGACTGCAAGACAGGGGCGTAACATGAAGAGGTGTAACTTGTAGTATGTTAGAGGCGTAACTTCAAGTTACGGAGACCCACATGTAAAAGCTATGTTGTCGGCAATATGACACTGTACATCAGTTATTAACGTCGACACTTAAACCCAACCATCACAGTTAATGGTGTCTAAACCTTCCACAACCCTGAACCCAACCATCACAGTTGTTAACGTCTATATTAGAGCTGAAGATGTTTGCCCAAACCTGAAGAAACCCGATGGGATCCGACAGGTTCAGACCTAATTTCTATCATTATACATGGGGTCATTGTACTGTTATTTACAACCACAGGAGGGCAACGTTGAGTAGGTTAACTGTCATGCCAAAACAGGTGAAGAAGTCAGCAATGTTGCCAACTTAGCGACTTAGTCACTATATTTAGCGACTTTTCAGACCCCCCCTTAGCGACAAATTTTCAAAAAAGCTACTAGCGACAAATCTGGTGACTTTTTTGTGTGTTACTGGAGATTTTTATAGGCTGTCATTTCCGTCCTTACACCCCATTCACAGGGGCTTCAGGGTCAACGCTTGACTGAAGGCATGTCTGAAGTTAAGGTTGCCGCGATCGTCATAGCAGCATCAGCCAATGAAATTCTGTCAGCAATAGGCCACTGTCTAACTGGTGTATTTGCATTCAGCAATCTGATTGGCTGACGCTTCCGTCAACGCTTGAAAAGTTGAACTAGTCCCAACTTCTGCGCCGAGCAACGCCTCTGAAGTGGTGCCGATGGATCCACAATGCAGTTCGGCAACGCCTGACATCACCCATTCAAAGTAAATAGGAAGCGTTGGCGCTGAAGCCCCGTGTGAATGGGGCGTTACCCTTCTTAACGAGCTGCAGGTGATGCCATCAGCCCCTCCCCCGGCTCTGAGCACTGACAGGCGGCCCAGTCTTCGTACAGCAGCCTCTCCCACCTGCAGATCCCCCCTCTGCGTACTGACGGCAAATGATTTAGCACCGGAAGTGTTAAGGTATTTCTCTTGTACAGTCAAACCGATCTGCTTCTTCTTTATTTTAACAATATAACTTGACCGGTTATTCTTTTATTGTTCACAATCAAAGAGATTTAAGTGACAATTTCAGAACTTGTCTGAGTTTATTACGCCTGAGAGATTACTGCAAATTCACCACACATCTATGATATGCTGTATCCAAACAGCAATAAATTTAGTTAAATTGACATGCTTACACAAAGTGTAGTGCAAATATAAATACCCCTTTATTGACCGTAGGCTGTTAAACAAACAGAAATGGTAGAACGTGATGACGTCAGTAATATGCAAATTAATGTATGATGTAATCTAGCAACTTTTAGCGACTTTTCAGGCACAGCTAAGTGCCTTTTTGTTGAAAATAGTTGGCAACAGTGGAAGTCAGTGAGTACAGTTGCTTAATGAACGAATGAAAATAATAATATAGCAAATGAATATGTTATGAATAAATGTGGAGAATATGAAAACATTTGCTGAAAATGTTCTTCGGAAAGTATTTCCACCATCTTGCTAACAACATCTCATTGACATCTGCCATGGGTCAAAGGGATCTTGATAACTGCATGTTACGCCTCTAACTTACAACTGTAAGTCACGCCCCCTTCATGTTACGCCCCTCTATTGCAGTCCACAGATACACTTGGAGTGGGGAGGGTTTTTTCCCAACATGGCAACCTGGAGTGCCAAAATAGAATTAGGTAAACTGGCAGTGGGTGGAGTTACACAGACCAAAACAAAGACAGACATAGCAATACAGAATGTACATTTTCAAAGGAGAATAACTGACTATAGCATTGTTTTTCAGATAAAGTAGTATGTTAATTTATTATATTCCTTATATCTGCTAACATATTGTGGTATTTTTTATGAATTAGAAGAGTCAAAACTGTACAGACAGCACCTTTATGATGGTGAACCTTTAACACATTTAATAAGCAACAAATACACATACATTCAAGCATGAAAAAAAAAAACTCGCGTTATAGGATAATGATTATGCTGGCTCATTTATGATCATACTGAATGAGCCGTAGACCATCATCGCTTGACTGGATGGCTTCAATGAACTCCCCCTCTGCCACTCGTTCTGCAGGAGTGAAAGAGAATTGGGTTTATTAACGTTGTTAATGTGCTAATATTGAATAAAGCAGTCCGATAGTTTTCTTACCGTTGTCCTTTTTGTCAAAGATGGCCCAGAGTTTCTCTGCTCTTTTCTCTGGCGTGCTCTCATCGTTGGGAAGACTTGTCTGCTTGTCTTTGGGGATGAGTTTGAAAATGGCCTGATCAGAAAAATCAGAGACAATTTGATCAAATTACTAGGTGTCTGGCTTAAATTAACTTGCTGAGTTTATCAGAGTGACATCTGAAGCAAAATCATCATCACATGATGTGATTGTATAAATGTAGGTACATTTGTATGGAAGGTCATTGGGGCCAAAATGTATGCTTACGTTTTAGCCCCAAAGGTGTCCAAGGTCCACATTTTTTCTTGTGTGAACTAGACGGTGTATTTTTTTCTATTATTGTAAAATTTGTGGGAAAAGCCTAAATGTATGGAAGCATGTAAGTAGCAAAAGTAATTTTGAAATCTAATATGTAAAATGGGAATGCAATACCAAAGACGGCAATGTTTTTTTTAATTAGCCTTTTCCAAGACAATATGCAAAGTTTGCTCAAAATGAAAATTCATTTAAATAATTTACATTTGTCATTTCCAATTACACTTTTAACATACAAATTACATACAAAATGTATTGCTGTAAGTTGCTAAATAAAACTGAAAATATTTTTTCTAATTTAATTAATGTAACTCAGTATCAGTACAATACAAATACATTTAACCTTTTTTGCTATACATTTGACTTTTTTTTAATACACATTAAATTTTCCCACAGTGTATTGGTGAAAATGCAATTCTACTTCCAGCATATATGGCTGCATCTCAGCCAAATATAATCCTTTTGTATATTATAAATATTTTAACTTTTTGGTCCAGGGTCACATATTTCATTAATTAATGTATTAACATGGTAATTTTTTCTAATTAGAATAAATGAAATGGTTTAAAAATAACTTGTATCTTATAAAAACATACATCTTGTGTCAGTTCTGTTTCTGTACTGTACTTTCCCTATAAATTTAAGTAATTATCTCCCACAATTATGGAAGGTATAGGAAATTATGACAATGGCCCTCACTTTTAAGATCTGAAGCATTGAAAGGTATGTGTGGCCACTGAGAAAATAAGTTTCTACACCAAGATTTACTTCGTAAAAAAAAAAAAAAAAAAAAGTAAAAAAAAAAAGGTTACCGTTCATTTTCTTTTCGGCTTAGTCCCTTTGTTAATCCGGGATCGCCACAGCGGAATGAACCGCCAACTTATACAGCACGTTTTTACGGAGAGGATGCCCTTCCAGCCGCAACCCATCTCTGGGAAACATCCGCACACACTCTCAATCACACACGCACACACTCATACACTGACAATTTAGCCTGCCCAATTCACCTGTACCGCATGTCTTTGGACTGTGAGGGAAACCAGAGCGCCTGGAGGAAACCCATGTGAACGCAGGCAGAACATGCAAACTCCACACAGAAACGCCAACTGACCCAGCCGAGGCTTGAACCAGCGACCTTATTGCTGTGGGTTGTTTAATAGTCTTTTACTCATGATTGAATTAGTGCCATGTGCTCTTAGCAGTAGCAAACGAGCTAAAATAGTTGAAAAAGTTTAAACTTGGCAAAACTGTTGCCTTTAAAATATAAAACTGATGTAACACAGTTGGCACAGTGGCTCAGTGGTTAGCACTAGCACTGTCAACACTAAGCAAAACGGTCACTGGTTCGAGTCCCAGCTGGGTCAGTTGGCATTTCTGTGTGGAGTTTGCCTGTTCTCCCTATGTTCGGGTGGGTTTCCTTCAGGTGTTCTGGTTTCCCCCACAGTCTATGAGTGAACTGAATAAGCTAAATTGGCCGTAGTGTATGTCTGTAAATGTGAGTGTATGGGCGTTTCCCAGTGCTGGGTTGCAACTGAAAGGGTGTTCGCTGTGTTTGCTGGATAAGTTGGTGGTTCATTCCACTGTGTTTGAAATCCACTTAATTACTAAAACTAAAAGTTTTAAGTATCAAATTGGAAAAAAATTCTAAACAGTTTTTCACATTTTGAAATGGCATCTGTAATTATAGATTCACGCATATGGCTGTGCCACAAAGACTTTGTCAATTTGTTTTAATAAATCTCAACATTTTCCATGTTAGGATGTAATTCCTTTAATAAAACATTATTATTATTATTTCACCTAGGGTGACTGCTAGATGCACTTTTGAGGGGATGTTATAGTTGAACACTTTGAACCTATTCTTTGGATAACATCTTATTACACAAGTGGCGTATTTCCAAATCTGTTATTTTGTTCTCTAATCCAAGCTTAGCTTAGCTGTAACGTGTCTCTCCTTGCGTTCCCTCAGATCCCTGTATGTTTCAATCTTACTCTTTTCTTCAAGCTTAGCTTGTTCGTTAATTTGTTTGCATTGCTGATTCAGCTCACCCCAATATAGCTTAAGTTACCTAACAATAAGTCAAAACAAATGGATGAAATAGCGCCAGCTGTGTCAATCTTGCTTAAGAGCTTTGGCAAGATAAAGAGCACAGGGATACCTGGTGCAGTCTTCTAACCCAAAAGTTAAATCTGCATGAACTTTTAATGACCTTTTGTGAAATAGTAAATGAATTGAATTTCAATTCAATGATTCAGTCCACATTTACATTTTTGAAAATAGTAAAAAATTCAACATACAGAAAATCTAATTTTATTACAAATACTGTATATAAAACAATATTTTAATATTAGTCAAAAATGTACTATAGCTACAATTGCAATAATGATTTTACTTTTATTATCACACTCTCAGAATTAACTGGGATTCAGTAATTAACTTCATCACCTTTAAAATGGTACACTTTTGTACCTTAAATGTGCACATTTGCACCTTAAAAGTACAATGTTGTACCTTTTTGGTATGCTTTTGTATGTTTAAGGTACTATGAGGTACACATTTGTACTTTTTAGGTATTACAATGTAACTTTAAGGTGCATATGTTTTGTGTACATATGTGTACCTTTTAAAAAAGGAACCACTCCAGTGGCAGGTTTTGTACCTTTATTTATTTCATTAATATACTATATCATTGTGATACCTCAAATTATAACTAGCTGACAAACAGTATAAACTGTCAATCAGCAGCTGATGAAAAAATTGCAGTGTGTGCTTACCAGCCCGATCTCATGAGGAAAGGTTCCTACTTCACGTATTTAAATGTGGGGTGAATGAGATGAGCAAATTGTGCTAAAATGTAAGATTGAGATCATAAAAACGAAACAAATTAGGGACTAAAAATGGATATATTAAAAACATAATAAAAAATGTTTTTAAGTCCATGTTAACACCTAAAATGATATTCCCGACATTGAAAACAATTATGTTGTTTTGTTGTTGCTTAAATGTTTCCTAACGGTTAATCAGCAACGTGTGGATTACTTTACACATGACAATTAAAAGCGGAGAAGCTACACACTAGGAGAATAATTCATAGACACGACCACCAAAGTTTACTAATTGGGTGACAACGCCAAATAATCTCCTGGCATATGGTGTTTTTGGCAAATTTTCCTATCTGCAGATCATTTTGAAACTTTGTCATAGACGTAAAACTTTTTCAAAACGCAAGGAAAAAACCTTTTCCATTGTGGCAACATCATTGTCATGCACATGTAGCCTTAATTAGACAATTCAAAATATTGGCTGTATTTTCTGTATTGACCGAACGACTATAGTTTGGAGACAATATGGAGGAGCAAAAGCTTATGTCAATTATATGGATTTTTGAAGTGTTTTTGTGTGACTTGTGTCAAAACTGAACCAGCTCGTTCTTTCACAGTCAAGTCAGCATAACATTAAAACTACTGCAAATGGGAAAAACAGCAGACCCCCACTTTGACGCGCACCTCAATGAGGAATATGCACAGCTAACGTTTTTCAACTTCCTGTGAAAGGTTAATGTGACTATTTTCAATTTTATAGAGTTCCCTTTACAGCACCAATGTTGTAATTTAATTAAAATAAATCCAGGTAAATATACTTAGGTATTCAATTAGTTGTTCAAGCATAAAACGAGATAAGAGACCATGTAAACACTACCGTCGGTAGCAGCAGGCTAGCACAGAAACTTCATTAAAAATTCTAATTAAAGGTAAAATAAATGTTAATATTTTAAAGACATGGCATGGAAAAATTACATTTAATGCAGTTCTTCTTGTCCAGTCTGAGACCCACTTTATATCGTATATCTATCAGGCAGTGAAGATCACTGATTTCTAAAGAAGTTAGATCTTAAACATAGAGATTTTGTAATGGAAAGTCAGTTCCCCAGAAGCACTTGTGCTGGCTTTCTGAAAATTAAGTCTGTGTGCATATAAAATAATTTTTGTTACTCATACTTCACAAGAAAAAAGCAGAGACATGAGATATATATGCATTCCCATATTCCATAGTTCAAAAAAACCTTCCGTGACATAATATTACACTGTACAGTAGTTTATTTTTGAATGGAAGTTAACCTCGGGATCATAGGATATCTGTTCTCTTGATTCATCTAAACTACAGTACAACATCTCTGCCCAACACCCTACTCTACTCCCTAGGACATTGATCAGCCATTACTGAGAAGAAGGCTTATAAGTTGACGTGTCATTGAATCTCCCCCGTGCCCGTGCTCTTAAATCCTGATTGCATATTGAGGATTATCTCTCTCACAGTGCCCACCAATGAATCCTTCAACCTCTCGCCGCAATCAGTTCTTATAGAGCTTCAGCTTAAGGGTGATGTCACTCTAATCGCTGATCTTAGGTCAGTTTGATGTTTGATGCTCTTTGTGTTGTGATCGTCCCAGTCAAAACGACCTGACTCTGAATCTGAGACGCATTCAAAAAACTGTAACTTTTTGATGACGTTTTGCAGGCAGTTGTTCCGTTAGTAGTGTTGCAATGTATGAAGAACAACTCAATTAAAAAATCTTGCAGATTTCAAGCGAATTTGTATGACCAGCAAAGTTTGGACAGAGAACTTATTCACCCTTCCTCACAATGACCTGAACAAGAGTAGTCACAAATTTCAACAACGACAAAAAGAAACACTTTTGAAAGATGGTGGATGCTTAAATCCACCAGTCCACCAGAATCTACCTGACTTTAAAGAGTTGTATTTTCATAAATGGTTGGATTTTGTTGGCAAAAAATAAATTTTACATCAAGTTTTTGTTAGTGTTTCTTATCTAATAGTATTCACAAAGGGTGTCAGTGTTGTTTTACAATAGTTATGAAGTATTTAAAATAGTTTTAATTAATTCTACAAGAATCGCTAAGTCCAAAACAATGATAACAACATATAACAAACAACTAGGGTTGTCACGATACTGGAATTTTAAAAACGTCCATAAAGCCGTGATTCATCAGAGAATCGCTTGTATGTCAGCTTATAGACAAACCAGCTGATCTTCACGCCTTTAAACTGCTCCAGTGTCCCACTCAGTAAACAGCGGTGAGTTCAGTGAACTGATGACCTTCACGGCAAATCAACACAATGGCAAATCAGTGCTGTTTAAGAACGTGCTCAACAGCGCTTAAATGTTAGCAGGAAATGGATGTTTTTAAAATTACAGTATTGATTGGTAGCAAATTCCAGTATCGCAACAGCCCTACAAACAATTAACATGATTTTAGAAATTGGTTCCAGATGATAAATTTATCTGATTTAATAGATTTCACCTTGGATTCGGAAAATAAGCTTTTGTCCAAGCAATGGTATTTTGACGTCAATTTGCACCATATGCAGAGTTTGTGTTAGTATTGTTTATCTTAATGTATTCACAAATGCATTAACCATTTTGATCACGTTTTTTTCTCTGACAAGCGTCAATGAAAATTGTTCTGTCTATACGTGTTCACAAATGGTTTTGTGTTTTTAAACTTATTTAACTTAATTCTATGAGATTAGGCAAGTCTACACAACACTAAACTTTGCTGATGACAACAAATTAGAACCATGACGTTCATTTTTTTCCAGATATTAAGTATAAAAGACTTATTTAAGAATTACTAAATTAGAAGTATGAAAAACTGACCATTGATTTCTCAACGGTGATTGTGATGGAACTTTTACTGCCAGAAAAGGTTTACACTAACAATATTTTATCAGCATTGTTAAATAGATTTTTAAATATCTAAATAAAATGGTGTTACTCTTCACTTCACTAATACTCTGGCTTTAAAGGTCCTGTGAAATGAAAATAAAGTTTTTTTAGATGTTAGTATCACTGTGTACGTAAGATGCTCTCAAAAATTGTGAAAAAGTCAACAGTATCTGGACGCAGCCTTAATGATGCAAGCTGAGATTGCATCACTTAGCGATGCAATGTAAGACACAATGCACTCAAATGGAGTGAGTGATGTCACTGTGATGGGTAGGGTCAGGGGTGGGGTTAGGTGAGCCCATTAAAAAGCATTGGATGCAGCTCAGATTGCACTGCACCAGGTCTGCATCCAGACCCTTCTTGAAAAAGTTGTGTTTAGAAGATATAAACCTTATATGCAAAGCTTGCAGTTTGTCATTTCCGCCTACAAGGATCAACGTTTTTTTTTTCAGGTCACCTCATACTTCAGTTTCTCATCAAGTCTTTTGACCAATCAAATGCTCTCTAGTATCTGACATGCCCCACCCCTTCAACATACTTTTTATTTGATGCGCTTGAGCTCAACTAGTCACACTGATAAAGCTGTGATGAAACAAAATGCTATTGCCTGTTTTTTTTTAAAGGGAGGAGCTACTCTATGTCCCACCCCCTCCTCATGTTTCAGTTGAGATTACGTCAAACATCGAATAAGAAATTTGGGAGCGGAAGTACATATTTGTTTAACCAATGAGGTTTGAGGTATCTGCTTGATATCACAATATCGCAATTTAAGCATGGTCTACACCAGGGGTGCTCAATCCTGTTCCTGGAGATCTACCTTCCTGTACAGTTTAGCTCCTACCCTGATCAAACCCACCTGAACCAATTAATTAGGACCTAAAACCCACTTGATAATTACAGACAGGTGTGTTTGATAAGGGTTGCAACTGAAATCTGCAGGAAGGTGGATCTCCAGGAACAGGATTGGCCAACCCTGGTCTACACTGTAAAAAAAAATGTTAGGTTCCACACAATTCCTTCATGTTGTCCAAACACAAATCGTTTAAGTTATCCTAATCATTGTTACTCATTTAAGTGGTTTGAACTTAAAATATTTTAAATTGCCCCCTAAAAAATGTGTGTTGTTCCAACTAATTTAAGTAATATTAAGTAGTTTGAACGAGTCATTTTTTTTTTTTTGAGTGTATGACAGATATATTAGAAACAGAGTATATCTGTAGAGTAGTGTTTGTCCAACATCCCATTCTTGTACACTTTATGTAGGATAAACTAATAATTTCCTTACCTGGCTGAGTTCAATCACTTCAGGTTTTGTGACGTAACCGTTCTTGTCCACATCAAACAGTGAGAAGGCCCACTCCAGCTTTAGGGTGGACTTGCCCGAGGAGGTCATGTGAAGAGCCACAACGTACTCCTTAAAGTCTAACGTTCCATCGTCATTGGCATCAAAGGAGCGGAAAACGTGTTGGGCGTAAGTGGTGGCATCGCTGTCAGGGAAGAATTTACCGTAGATCTCCTCGAACTGCTGCAGTGTGATGCGACCTGTAGGACACTGCTTCTGGAAGTTCTCATACCACTGGGTGATCTCAGATTCGGAGAACCTGGTGGTGAGCTTCAGGTCATCCAGGATTTCTCTGGGAATCCCTCCGCTCTGTGCGTTTCCCATGACTTCTGTCTGAGTGAGAGGGAAGAGATTGACAATTGAGTGCTGAAGTGGTGAAGACTGAACCATTGATGGTTTGTTGCACTTAAAGCAATAGATTAGGATGACCCAAAAATGTAATGAAATGTGTATTTATATAGTGCATTTATTGTCTATGGCCATACACAAAATCACTTAACAATCATGAGGGGAGTCTCTCCACACCACCACCAGTGTGCAAAATCCACATGGATGATGCGAGGGCAGCCACAGGAAAACAGCACCAGTGCGCTCACCACACACTAGCTATTGGTGGAGTGTAGAAACAGTGATAGACTCAATTCTGTGGAAGGGGGTGATTGGGCGGCCATGATGGATAAAGGCCGATGGAGGGAATTTGGCCAAGACACCGAGGAGTACCATGGGATTTTTAATGACCACAGAGAGTCAGAACCTCGGTTTAACATTTCATCTGAAATATGATGCTCACTGACATTATAGTGTCCCCTTCGCTCACACAGACTGCAGGTTGAGTGCCTCCTGCTGGCCTCACTAACACCACTTCCAAAAGCAACCTAGTTTTCCCATGAGGTCTCCCATACAGGTACTGACCCAAAAATGAAACAATATTTACTTCTTCTGTTAACCACAAAATAAGATATTTTGAAGACAGCTAAAAACATGTAATCATTGACTTCTATGGTAATTTAACTATGAAGTCAATGGTTAAAGATTTCAGCTTTCTTCTTTTGTGTTCAACAGAAGAAAAAACAACTAATAAGTGTTTGTAAACCCTTGAGAGTAAATAAAATAGTGATTATATTTTAATTTTTGGTGAGCTATTCCTTTAAACCACTGTCAATTACAAAAAACAGACATTTTTAACATTGAAACCCATTGGTCATAATGGACAGACACATTTTTAAAAATCCAGATTCAAAGCCTGCTGTTCTACAACCCTTTTTAACTTCATTTATAAAAAGGAATCATTTTTTTCTATACAATATGAAATATTGGCAACATGTTAATAAATGTGAATAAAATTATTAAAAACGTTGCTGTGTTGCTGTTGTGTTGGAACAAAGTGCTGCAATGCTTTTCTTCAGCATAGTGGACATTAATGCCATTTGTTTGAATGAAAAACATACAATATCATAGACATCATGCTTTAAAACTGTTGAACTGCCCCAGGACCAAAAAACAAAACAAAAAAAACACACAATTTATCGTGATGTCCATTGAAATCCATGCAGGTTCCAAAATGGTTAAACATAAAGGTGTTTTGAGATATATATATATATATATATATATATATATATATATATATATATATATATATATATATATATATATATATATATATATATATATATATATATATATATATATATATATATCCCCCTTTTTTACTTAAAGAAATTCACACAGATTTGAAAAACTTTATGGTAGGTAAATAGTAATGAAATAATTTTGGGGAGTAAACTATCTCTGTAAATATTCTCTTAAGGCAATCTCTCATACATACATTATCTACTGATAAATTAGAGGCAATGTTCATCATTTTTGTTTGTAGAGATTTGAAAAGTGTAATACTACTTTTTATTCAGTTTTATCTTACATAATGCAAACTATTGTCAGGATTTCCCAGTAAAAATACCTCTAAAAATGTAATAGCCCAAATTTATCACATATTTATAGGTTTTATAAACTCTTGTCACTAACACACTCTTATTTTCTCTCTATTACTAACATGTTTTTGCACTTTCTACTCTTAATTTTAATAAAATTTGCTCAGACTTTCTAATAACAACATTTTATTTCCTTTCTAGTTTCTATTTTTCTCCTATGACAAACAGTTTTATAAGTATTTATAACTTTTATAGTTCATTTGACTAACAGGGAAGTTGTCATTTTAATTCCATGTTGTTTGGATTACTTCTATGGTAGTTACTTTGGATTAAAGAGTGCCAAATGATTAAATGTAAGTGTAAATTTAGTCTACAATAAGTTGATTGCAATGATTCTTTTAATGTAGCTAGAACAACATGTAGAAATGAACTTAAGACATGATAATTAATAAATGAAAACAACCTCAGAAGAAAATCAAATGTATAAGATATATAAGCCACAAACTAAAAATATTAATGATAAGTGATTAACATTAACACATATCTGGTTAAAATCACTATGCCAGTTAGTAGAAGTAAACTTTAAAGAGATATATAACTGCATGCTTACCTGTGCTAGTGATCCAAGGATGAAGAATGAAGGGGCAAGTAATGAAGGAAGAGTGTGTCTGAGTAATGATCCAGTGTTGAAGGAGGTGCTGCCTCTCCATATTAGGATAAGTCAATTATGCAAGATTGCACAGGGCTCAGCCAGAAACAGATTTACATTTCATAATGATCTGCCCTGTTTCTGTTCTCCTATTTATAACCCTATTTTCATCGTTTTTTACACTTTCCCTGTTTCAGCTAAATGATTTGTGACATGACAAATACCTTAAAAAAATACACAGTCATGTGTAATATTAAAATGTGTAAACTTTGACTGTAAAATTATTACCATTTTTTACTTATTTTATATTAATAAATACACTAAAAAGATGATTCAAAGATGATTCCTTTTTTAATTAAAGTGTTTGTGGACAATTTATTTGGGCGGAATTTAAACAAACAAATTAAGTTGAACATTACTACATTTAATCTGTTTGTTTAAATTCAACCCATATAAATTGTTTGCAACAGTTTCCATCCATTCATTTTCTTTTTGGCTTAGTCCCTTCATTAATCTGGGGTCGCCACAGCAGAATGAACCGCCTGCAACAGTTTTGCAGAAATCATTTTTTTCAGCGTAGTACAGTAATGATTTTCATCTTTGAGTGCACAAAACAAACACGGTGTTCCAGAATAATACACTCAACCTGTGTATTGATGTCAACTATTAGTGTCTAAAAGAGAGGGATTTCTGTAAATCTCATTTAGTTAAGCGGCGATGGTCTTCTCCTCCTCATGCTGTCCAGATTTACAGCATCTTAGGGTAATTTACTGACCCTTGAAAGTAAAACTTAACCGCTAGCTTCTATTTTTACTGTGGTTAATCGACTAACTACAAATTACTCAGGCCCGTAGCCAGGGGAGTTCGGGTGGTTTGAAAGACCCACTGACAAGTCCAGAATTTGACCCCTATTTGAGCTCATTTATCCCATTTTTGACCGCTGTTTGTAGAGATTTGAAAAGTGTAATACTACTTTTTATTCAGTTTTATCTTACATAATGCAAACTATTGTCAGGATTTCCCAGTAAAAATACCTCTAAAAATGAAATAGCCCAAATTTATCATATATTTATAGGTTTTATAAACTCTTGTCACTAACACACTCTTATTTTCTCTCTATTACTAACATGTCCAGAATTTGACCCCTATTTGAGCTCATTTATCCCATTTTTGACTGCTATGCCATAATAAATTAAGAAAATTTTTGATAGAAGAAGGCTCAAAGGCAAATTTAATTTTTAATTATTCAAGTGGCTAAATTCTGACTGACTGAGGCGAGTTTTTATTTGGTCATAGGCTACAGTTCTTATTTTAAAACAAGTTTTATCAGATTTCCTTTTTTAATGATGGATGATGACACATTTGTATGTACAAATAAATATTTTTTCATATTCCTAAATAATCTTTTAGATGCTAATCTCATATCAAGATTTATGAAACTGGATTTATTTACAGTTTAAATGCACATTTGTAAATAAACACTTTGTGGTAAAATAACATGGTGAGCACTTTAACAGAATTATTTTTGGTGCATCAAAAAAAAAATTGTTATGATCCCCATCCCACAGGCTAATCCAGCATTCTTAAAATGTCACTAAAATGATAATTAAATAGAAAATTAGGCAAATAACTGCAAAAAGGTCTACTTTTTCGAAAGAAAAACACCCCTATAGGCTCGATACAGGCCTGTTACTTGAAAATATTTGGGTAAAATTATTGGATTACTACTGAAGTAAATGAAAATAAATATAAAAATGAAATATAAAATTACAGATTATTAAATATTTGATCTGAATATTTTGATCTGAGAATTATCTATTGATCGATTGATCAATTGATTGATTGATTGATTGATTGATTGATCAGGTATTTGTTTGGCTATTTACTGTACATTGTAAAAAAAATAAATGGAGTATATATTTTAAATACAAATTCAGTCTGCTTCAAAATATCCTGTTTGATTTAATGTATTACTTGCCATTTCTTTGTGTTGAACTACAAGATTTACAATTTCTGGGTGTAATTTATTGTTGCTTCGGATTTTCTTTTCTTTTTTTTGGTCCAAATGACTCTGTAAAAAAAAAACTGTTATTTAACAGTTGTTTTCTGTTTATTTACGGTTGGGAATTGCTTAACGGGACCTTTATCTCTGCTCTGACCACTTTTGATGTTGAAAATTTAACTTTAAGGTTTAACAAAGTGACTTTTATTAACATTTTAGTAGTTTGAAATTATGTAATGTATAAGAAATAATATATAGAGAGAAATAAATAACAGAAAATGTACTGGCAGCTTATTACAAGGTTTTTGTACTGTAATATACAACACCAACCTTGACAATATATATCACTTTAAACTATTAAAAATGTTCATAAAACTCACGTTTTCACATTTTTAAAGCTTAAAAGTTGTTGGAAGAGAGATCAAGGTCCCATAATGCAATTCAAAAGCACAAATAAACTGAAAACACAAACCTGCTAATTTACAGATATTTTTACAGCCTAATAATGAGCATAGATGTTTGAACGAGATTTTATTACAAAACAAGAGCTGTTCTGGTCAAGATTTGCTTGTTTGTAATCTGCATTATACCTTTTAAAGCACTGGAGTTTCTCTGGGTCAAAAATACATCCTGGTAGCCTTCTTCTGATCAGCTTACTGTAGGCTACCTAGTCTGCCTCGACCTGCATACCCAGCCTCACACAATCCCTCAACTTTTGCTCTATATTGAGAAAGAACAGAAATAAACATGACTGCAAGGAATGTTTTATAAGGAGGAAAACAATAAGAGCACAGCAGCGTGGACAGGAGTAAAGCCGAGACTCTGCGAGCTGTTTCTTTAATGACCGGCATCCAATTAATTACGTCCTCCTATAATTAATTAAGTGCAAACCCAAACAAGACATCAGTTTACTCTAAGTGCTCCACCAGCGGGGATGTCCCAAGATCTTATCTACCGTGACTAATCTATAGTGACTAAAGCCTAATCTGTTACACTTCTGTATGGGGACTCGTTCTCACTTTTAACTAATTACTTATGTGTTTGCGTAATACACACACATTAAAGGGATAGTTCACCCAAAACTGAAAATGCTGTTTATCATTTTCTGTTGAACATAGAAGAAGATATTTTTAAGGAAGTCAGAAACTGGTAACCATTGACTTCCATATTTCTTATAAAATGGAAGTCAATGCTTACAGTTTTTCCACCTTTTTTCAAAATATATCCTTTTGGTCGGCGCCAGTGGAGTAGTGGTTGGTGCGTCGACACATGCACTCAGGTGCTTGTGGCGACCCGGGTTCGATTCTGCCCTGTGGTCCTATGCTGATCCTTCCACTCTCTCTGCTCACCATGCTTTCCTGTCAATTATCTCTACTGTCCTATCAAAAATAAAGGTGAAAACCCCTAAAAAAAAATAATAATAATTATATATATATATATATATATATATATATATATATATATATATATATATATATATATATATATATATATATATATATATATATATATCTTCTTTTGTGTTTAACTCATAGGTTTGGGACCGAGCTAGAGTAAATTTAGATTTTTGGGTGAACTATCACTTTAATGCATTTTACTCTGAATGAATGTATTCTGAATATTTTAATCCAATCTCAAAACTAAACTTAAAAATGACCTTACTAAATATACTGTAAAAATGCTGGTTACACAATCAATTTGTGTTGGGACAACAAGGAGAATTTAAGTTAATTTAACTTATTTGTTTTTACAAATTTAAGCGATTGAACATAAAACAATCACTAACGTTGTCCCCCCCAAAAAACTCAAGAATTGTGTTGTTTCAGCTCATTTTAAATAAGTGGTTTAAACAAACAGCAAACCATTTTTTTGAGTGTAAAAAAATGTTGTAGTTAATAGTGAAAAGTACACTTGCTGGCCACTTTATTAGGTACACCTTACTACCGCGTTGGACCCCCTTTTGCCTTCAGAACTGCCTTAAACCTTCGTGGCATAGATTCAACAAGGTACTGGAAATATTCCTATAGATTTTTCTCCATATTGACATGATAGCACACTGCAGTTGCTGCAGATTTGTCGGCTGCACATCTATGAAGCGAATCTTCCGTTCCACCACATCCCAAAGGTGCTCTATTGGATTGAATGGTGGTGACTGATGAGGCCAGTCTGAGATGATTTGCGCTTTATGACAGGGCATGTTATCCTGCTGGAATTAGCCATCAGAAGATGGGTACACTGTGGTCATAAAGAAATAGACATGATGAGTTACTGTTGCCTTTCTATCAGCTCAAACCAGTCTGGTTTTTCTCCTGTGAGCTCTGGCATCAACAAGGCATGCGGCCATAGAACAACCGCTCACTGGAAGTTTTCTTTTTTTCTGACCATTCTCTGTAAACTCTGGAGATGGTTGTGTGTGTGAAAACCTAGTACTGACACAAATGTTAGTATTTTAGTATTAGAACATTTACTTTACTTCTAGCCAACTAACTTTTGGGTGCACTATAAAAATGTTTAAAAAGTATGTATTTCTGGTTGCAAAACAAGTCTTGGATAACCAAAAAGGGGGTAAATTTGCTGGTATTCGCTAAATAACAGTAAAGCAATTCCATGCAGATGTCAACCTTACCATGAAAAAAAATAAGTTTAGACCAAAACAGCGAAACCTACGTTTTTTTGTGCAAGCAAACATTTTACAGTACTTTAAAAACACTCAAACATATTTCTCTTAATGTTTTTCAGACAATCATATTTGAGTTACCAAAGTCACACAAGTGGCAATGTCATGTCACATCCATAACCAAGCTTTTTACCAATAAATGTAAAAATGTTAAATTAAATAAATAAATATTGTTCTATAGTGAGCCAACTCGTATCCCTCTGGTTAGCATTATTCATTTTGGGTTGTGCTGTTTAACTCACAGAAATTTTACAATGTTGTATACTGTAAACTTGCAGACTTTTTCGATCACATTCATAACGCATGATTATTTTTTTTTATTTAAAAAATAAAAAATGTTTAGAGATTTATATTTTACTGATTCCATAACTCTGTGGTTAGTTGTTTTAAAAAATATATAAATAAATGTTCCAATATAATGTGAAAATAGACTTTCTCTGTGAATCTATGCTTTGAGTTTTTACTGCAAATGTCACATCCATCACGCTGGAATTGCACAGTACTTACTTAATAAGAATGAGTGTGTATTTAATTTATGCAGTAATGAATGTGCAGATTTTTATTCTAACATATGCTCGTTATTAGTTTCCTTGACAGTAGGATATTATTTTAATGGAAACTAAAATGATGCTTTTCATTTGTTGTTATTATTTTTTCATTGTGTGCTGAAGCAAATTATGTGTCAAATCTCGATTCAATTTTTTCTATAACTTCTGTCATAAGTATTATGCACACCATTTTTATGAGCTATAGACTTCACTCTATTGAAGTTTCCAAAGCAGAGTCTAGACTGAAATGTCACAGTGTAAAATGCCTTATAATACATTTCATTTTCCTTCGGCTTAGTCCCTTAATTTATCAGGGGTCGCCACAGTGGAAGCCCTTCCAGCTGCAACCCAGTACTGGGAAAAGCCTTATAATATGTTAAAATTATTTTAAACATGTTCAGTCTTGCAGATTTTGAAAGAAGGCATGTAATGATAACTAGTTTCAAGGTTTATCGTGGTTTGAAAAAAGTCTGTGTTTTAAAAACCCCTAAAATGATCTGTAATACTATTCCAACCGTTCCATAGCTTTTTTCCCTCGACATATTTTATTTATGTCCAACACAAAAGGACCCTCCACATCTAAAGCTACTCAGCACATGATTCAGAAAACATTTGTGAATCAAATCGCTTATACACCAAGATCCAAGCCTGCTATAAACCTAAATCATGCAGTGACTTAATGTATATCCAAAGAAAAGAAAGATATCTAAAGATGCCTTTTCAAGCTTCAAGAAAATAGTGTTTTTGAAAATATTGATGACAACAAGTCAATGATTATTTCCAATTATTTTGCCTGACATGTTTACTGTGCTGAAATTATTTTATGTTTCTTAAAACGAAATAAATTGTGTTCAATGGGGAAAACAGTTGTTGGTTTTTACCCAGACGTTTCAAATTTTAGAGCACTAATTACAATACCCTGATATTTTTATTCCAGATTATCATAATCATAATTGTAAACCAGCCCATGCCTAATAGCCACAGTTCCAGACAGAAACAAGTTTTATTTTCATTGATTTAATTTTAGTTTGTTTGCTTTTAAACAGTTATCTATATGAAATCTTCATAACTATTTATTTATTATTTATTTATTGTATTTGAATGTGGCATAGCTCCATTCAAGCCTACTTTTCCCGCATCAAGTGTAAATCTTCCTGACGCACTCCAGTCTGCTCCACACAGAATATGCCACTTTTAGACCACATGTGCTAATAAGTCCCAATCCCATTAGAAGGCTTAAAACAAGAAAAGCCCTCAGAGATCAAGTATAAAACAGGAAAAGACCCTGGAGCTAAATAAAGCCCTGTGTTTTTGTGTCTCAGACTAACTGTAAGCTTCTTTTTTTGTTTACTGGAGACACTTTTAGACGAGACCGAAAAAAGTTAATCAACTTTAAACACTCAAGAATTCGGATATAATGAAATAAATATGTAAATAAGTAAAGCAGTCTTATATTGAGAAAAAAAATCGTCTTTACTTTATGTCAAGCTAATGTTTGTTCCATAAATTGTTGTTTTAACTTTATAACCATAGTCCAGGAGAAAGAAAACATTTTTATTACATTTTACCAAGTCAAAACTCATTTTACTCATGTTAAGGCCATATGACCTCTAGTAACTCCTATTATGATATAAAAGGTTCATCTTTGTCTCCACCTAGAGATCATATGAAGTACCAGTTTGTTTTCTAAATAGCAATACTGACTGTTGTACATGATATATTTTATGTGCTGAGAATCAATTTTTTTGAGAACTAACTTAATAGAAAATAAACAATGCTCTTGGAAAAAAGTTGGCCAAAAGAAGTTGGGTTGAAAAAAAAAAAAAGATAAACAAACAACATGTAGAAATGTTAAGATTACAGTGCTGTAGAATTTCTTGTAACAATGTAGTAAAGTTATATGACACTTGTTAGTTCAGTATCGTATCGAACTGCTACGGTAGTATTATATTATTTGCTTACATGATTAAAGAGTGCATATCTATATCTAGTTTATCTGTCAAATCTCATTTTGACAATACTGTTTTTCTTTGAATGTCCAAATCTGTACGCCAAAAAGAGGCACATGTCCTGCTATGTGCACCATAATCAAAAAGTCATAATCAAGGCCCTTTGTTGACATGATGTGTGTATATTTTCCTGCTGAGGTTGCGGGCCAAACGGTCCACGGCGTTGCCTATTCCTCCTAGATCTTTTTGTGCTGCCATTCCCTCAATGTTACCACTGTACCACATCACCCAACCGCCAAGAGACATCAGAACTAACAGAGCCCCAGTGTAGACAAGAAGGTCCCCGAAATCTCTCCCCTTCAATTCCAATGGCACAAAGAGCCCCAGAAACAGGGCGGTAAAGCCAAAAATGTCAAAAATAACTGCAAACCCCAGGGCAATTTTGCAGTGTCTGACACCGGAGCACACCATGGCAGCTGTTAAAGACAGAGACAGGAATATTTACTCTTTGTTAGATCATTTATGAACACTAAATAGCATAATGCAGATTAAAGTTGCAAAATACCACAATGTAAATGAGAAAAAAATGTAATTTTCTATACTACAACACGTGCTTCTGAACAATGCTGTTATTTTGCTGAATCACTTCTTTTGCAGTGTAAAATATGATCATAAAGACAAACTGCTAACTTTAAAGTGGCCAGCATGGCATAGGTGCCCACCCGTGGCAAAAAAATAACCATATTTTACTTCAATTTTCTTTTAAAGGACATAGTTTGTTGTTATAAGCAATAGTAACCACAAATTCACTTCGTTGTTACATTAACCATAATATTTGTAGTAAAACTGTTGTTATACAAATAGCAGTCAATCAGCAAAAAAAAATCGTGTTTACTTCACTGTCGCGTGGTAAAAGCATGGTCAATTTGCGTAAGAGAGTCAACACTAAATAGACGATGTCGTCTGCTAACAGAAATAACACAAACACAGACAACTTTTGGGGGTTTTATCAATATCAAATACATTTTTAAGTAAACTTACCTTGATTCTCGGAATCTCCTCTTCACAAAAACAAAGTAATCATCGCATTTCAGGTGTGGCTGAGTCAGGTATGGCCTAAACCTGTTTGAAGCTGCTTCCGCACTTACCCCGACATGTTGATATTTGACACCACCGGAATGTGCTGTTTTCATCCAGAAACAGACTCTGACATGCTCGATATTTCTGTGAATTACAACAACTTTACTTAACATGTTATTAAAAGTATTTGTTACGAGACAGAACATGTTTGAGTCCTCATTCATAACTGCATTCATCAAAAAATGAAAACAAACTTTCAGTTTACGAGAAGTGGGCCTAACGTTACCATAAACTAATCTCTTGTACTTAAAAAGACATAAGTAGAGAAAAATAAATAAATCAAGATTTCAAGTCAGAGTATAAATAAACAATTTTATTCTAAAAGCAATTTATCTGGCAACACAGTCAGCAAGAGCGCGTCACACATGACACACGACTTCCAAGTAAGCCGGATAAAAATCGCTCCGCAGTGCACCGTGTTCAGTCAGTTCAGTCCTCATTATATAGCCATCGACACTATAAGCAACAGCCAATCAACAAGCGGACGATTCAATCCCATTTGCTGTTTACCAAACGCTGTTGAATTTGGAAGTAGGTACGTTTATTAACGCTTATTAATACTTGCAAGCGTTATATAAAATATTAGTTAAATATATTTCAGAAGTAAAGCCACCTATGAAACAGTCTCCCGTTACTCTGTTTAAAAGGGCTAGGGAGACACGAGCAAATTAACTAATGTTTAATTAACTACCTGTTATTGTTAATGACTAATTAACTACTTAGTTGTGCTTGGTTGTTATTAATTACACACGCCGTGCTCCGTGTCACGCATTTGCACGGTTTATGTGTTTGGTGTTGGTTAGGTCTGAAGCTGTTTTTTCCTCCTTTTTTGAGCGAGTTCATGTTTGGTTGCAGGTTTGTGAATATCAGGCAGGTCCATGTGACTGATGTCATCATGACGGATGCACAGAGAAGCACAAGGAGCTCCAGAGGTCAGATTTTACTAGCTTTTCGTATGTTTTTAATCTGATGTTTTGGGTGAATGAAGCTGGTTTCTAGCTAGTTTATTGACCTCTTAAGGCCCAAGCTGTTTCTCTTTGTTATTTTGGCTTATTGGATACTTAATTCGAATAAAACCTAAGTGCCATCTTTTGATAAGATGTACTTTTTGGGAAAAATGATGTCCATATACGTGGACTCGTGGTCCGAATTTCCATAAAACACAATTAAGTCACCTTTTTGTAACAGAATAAAAAACTCTTTATTTCTGATTGAACACAGTAGTTTTTTTCTGACTGTTTTTTTGATAACACATACACACATATTTTTCAAAATTATTTGACTATCAGTAAAAACAAAATTTTTAGCCCATTTTGGATAGCTAAAATAGTGTTTGGGACATTTAATATGCTGCAAAACAGTTGCAAGATGACACTGTATGTCTGTAACAAAATATAAGACATAAGAGATAAAATGTGCTGTCCTCGTATGTGGCCACTAAGCCCTAGGAGGTTAAGGTAGAACTAGCTGATTACTAGCTAATGAACTTGCCACTATGGTTCCTAATATGTTATGGTTCAAGTAATATAATATGGTGAAAATATGAAGCTCACAAATGTAATACAAATTTTAATGCAAATTTTACTAAACTAAATTTTCCAAACTGGGCCGAAATGTGCAGTTTTTGTAGATGTTGTTGTTGTGTAGTTATTGTTGTTAAGTAGTAAGAATAATTTATTACAGCTTGTAATGTTTTTATAACAGTTTAGTTGCATAAACAGAGAAGTTGCATAAAATAAATATGTAAATAAAATATGTATAGGCTTAGATACTTCAGTAAATAGGACGTGCTTCAGTCTAGTAAATGTTGTTTTTACATGTTGTAACAAATTAAAAACATAATTATTAAAATAATTAAAGCCTTAAAGGGGTAGTTCACCCAAAAATGAAAATTCTCACTAACCACTCTCAAGTGGTTTCACACCTTTATGAGATTTATTTTTTTCTGTTGAACACAAAAGAAGCTGAAAACCAACAAATAACCACTGACTTCCATAGTATGTGTGACTATGGAAGTCAATGCTTGCATGTTTTCAGCTCTCTTCAAATATCTTCTTAATGTTCTTCAAATTCCTTTAAATGTTTGAAACAAGTAAAGGAGAGTAAATGACGACTGAGTTTTCATTTTGGGGTGAAAAATGTAAACAAGTTTAATAAAACAAAGGTTATACTGCTTTTGTTTATAAAAAAATAATAAAACAATAAATTATATTTTAATATAACATTTAAAATATGTATTTTTACAAACAGAATTTTGACGGGCTAAACATCTGAACAAATTATATTCTAAATTTGAAGTTGATATCTCAGTAAATGAGCTTTTAGTGAGGTTTTGTTTGGCTGCAGTATCAGACATGACCCCTAGATGACATACAGTTTCCATTGGTGACCGTACAAGGGCGCCCTCTGTGTTTTGAGGAATGTGAACCATGTTGTTTTCGTACTTTTGACAATATTTGTAAAGTGGACATAACATTCAATAGTAGTATTGGTAATCTGGTGGCGTTTCATTTGAATTTAGCCTCTATAAAACATCTAAAATATATATGTGGATTGCTGTAGCAAAGTAATGCTTTAGAACTCCAAGCATCCTTGTTGCAAATTTATAAATAACTGCTGTAAAGTAATATCTATCAAAAATCAGACATGGCAACTAGAAAGTGTAAGCTTTCAAATGGAACATAGTTTGTCATGATTGCTCTGTTTAGATTGTATTACTATGGTGTGATTGCAAAAGGTCCCACGGGTTGTCGGGTGACACAGTAAATGTCTTTTAATCCATTACTGTTCCTATGGGTAAAAAAAAAACAGTGGTAAAATATTTATTCCGAAGTCTTAGACCTATCCATCAATATATAGTTTGTCATTATTAGATTAGAATTTAATTGCAAAAAAAGTGATGTAAACTTAAGTGTCCTGGTGGTGGGACAGTGACAGTTAAGGGGTCAACTTTAATGAAAAGACAAGGTGATGTAGCTGTATTGGAAAACAGCTAATAAAGAAAACCACTCACAGCTTTTCCTCAGCCAGCTCTAAAGTTTATGTTCTGCCCACTTTAGTATCTATTGTATCAGTATTATCTCATAATGTCTCAGTAGTAAATACAACTCCTATCGTTCTTCATGTATCTGCCTCCCAACTAAGAAATATTCAAATGTTTCTTAATACAGGTTTGAAGAATGAAAATGGCTATGAAATCTCTATCCCCTTTGAGGACAGCAACCTGGATGATTCGGGTTTCTATAGTCCAAATGACCACCCGTTTGATGGTATTTTCCTCAGCCATAAGTTGTTTGATCATCACAAATCAGCTCTACAGTTTGTGTTTCATAAATCTGTGCTTCTGCAGAGTCCGCATCGGGTTCCATTCCTCCTTGCAGTCCATACCTTCTGATCACCAGCCTCCGAGCTCAACTGCAGATCTCTCTGGAGAAGAACTCCTGGCTTCAGAAACGCATTGAAGATCTGGAGGAGGAGAGGGACTTCCTGCGCTGCCAACTTGACCGATTTATTTTCAACACCAAGAGTCGGGAGTGCAATGGCACTTTGGAAAAAGGTGGATTTAGATGGCTCTTGAGCAGAATTGTGTCTTGTAATGTAACAGTTAGTGAAGTGTTTTGCTTGTTTTTTTTTCATGAAAGGAACTGAAGCAGAGCACATGCAGCAAGCCACTGGCCAGAAGCAGCCTATCAAGCTTTCCACAAGGAAAACATCCACTCCATCACCCATGATGACACGCTCTGGAAAAATCCCTGTTCGCAGCCAGAAGCGAAGCAGAAAGAACAGCTAATGAGCTTTTACTTTTCTAAGTCTAGACCATTTTGAGGGATGTAAACAAAAACAATTGTCCTAACTTATTTTCTGTTTTACATTTTTAATTTGTATAGTGTCCGAGAATCCAAAAAGAGCTACATATTGATAAGTGATTTATAATAGCTGTTTTAACATCAATTTATGATTGAATTGCCTCTTGTTAAAGTTATGTAATAGTTTGATAAAAAGCAGGGAATATTTAAGGGCCAATGACATGACCACACTCAAATGGTTTATAGCAGGGGTCACCAATCTCGTTCCTGGAGGTCCGGTGCCCTGCAGGGTTTGGCTCCAACTTCCCTCAACACACCTGCATGGGTGTTTCAAGTATACCTAGTAAGACCTTGATTAGCTTGTTCAGGTGAGTTTGATTAGGGTTGGAGAGAAAAACTGCAGGACACCGGACCTACTGGAACAAATTTGGTGATCCCTGGTCTGTAGTGTGGTTTAGAAGTTTTTTAGTGCGCATTCAATGCAATTTATATCATGAAATTTAATTTTAAAATCAAAGTTCACTTTAGGGGCTTTTGCACTTACTTTTTCCTAGTTCCTAGAACTAATTGTGGAAGTACCCATTTTGAAAAAAATTGATTATTTGTATGCACGCAGGAACTGGGAAAGATTTAGTTCTACAAATGCCATTTTGGGAACTAAATTGGCTCATACTGCAGAGCAGGATTTAATTTTGCACAATCCGCTTTTCAAGTCTGGAATATATGGAATACTGTTTCTGGGTCCAAGTTGCTACTTATTTGAATTGAGAAAATATTTTTTTATGCCACGTTTTAGTCCTGTGGTCCTATCGCACATTAAAGTGAATTTTATTTAAAAACAGTTTATACATTAGTTTCTGGACTTGCTGCATTACAAATGCAAAAATGTTAACAATTTATAAAAAATTAATCACTTTGTGGCCATCGGATATTAGGCATGGATATATACATTGCGATCGTGATTTTTAAAATAGTTAAAACATTTTTAAAAAGTGCATGTTTATGAAAATGCTAGATTTTATATATATATATATATATATATATATATATATATATATATATATATATATATATATATATCAAGAAATGAATGTATTATTAGGGTATTATTATTGTTGTTATTATTATTAATAATAATTTAAATGGGGTTTAAATCATGTTGTTGTTTCACACAGGTCAGGAAGAAGAAGAAGAGGAGGAGGTGATTGAAGAGGAAGAGTATATAGCGGAGGAAGATTATGTGGAAGAGGAACAGCTCATTACAGATGACGATGGTAACATTTCAGAGGATAAAACCTCACGTAAAAGTTGTACAGGCAGGCTGAGTGGCCAAATGAGGGTGAAACGACGACGCGTCTTCCGTTTCGCACGAAGCATGGAAAGACAAAGGGGTGAGTATTCTTCATATGTATAAAATCAAACTCTATTTTTCCATACTTAAGTTCCTTTTGGAATAATTTCTGCCATTTCGTTTGCAGTGAAAGACCCTGCTGGTGTTCTGCTCCGCTACAATAAGATCCTCGTGACCTATCAGAAGCTGAAGAGCATGTCTAGAGCCTTTCAGGTCCACGGGGTTGACAGAAACACCGTCGCCTCCACTACTCCCATTGCTGAAATGCTCTTAGTTGCTCCTGAGAAGTTGTCTGAGGTTGGAGAGTTTGATTCCTCCAAGGAGAAGCTTCTGGATTATGCCAGACGCTGCTATAAAGCTCTTGATGAGGAAGCTCACGCAAAGGTGCAGACCTTGAAGAAAACCAACCTCTTGCTGCCCATTTCCTACAGGTTCAGGCACTGAATTTCCAAAAATGTGTGTCAGTGGTGTTGAAGTTTAAACACTGAACTTTCATGGGCTCCTTTTTTCTACCTCAGTTATAGATTGACACATAAGGAGTGAAGTCCCAACTATGTGCCAGTTATTTATGCTAATTAGACTCCAAAGTTAAAAAGAAATGTAAGATAGTTAGTCAGCCACTGTATATGAGGGGTTACCTTTTCTTGTTTTGTGTATATGCTTGAGTTTCTTGTTGTAAACTTTGGACAACTCACTTTTTGTCCGGGTATCATGTAAGGTAACACTTCGGTTTTGTATACTGATCACACTTCATGCTAAAGGATGTTGATTTAAAATAAAGTTCATCACTTGCAATCATGCAAAAGAAAGTATAAAGGCCTTAATTATTTTTAAACTTTCTAAATTTATTTTAGAGCATTTCTAAACCAGCTTTTTGCTGTAAATTGATTCTTTAGCCAAAGCGTAAATAAATAATGTTTGACTGTAATACAACTTTTTCATATTCATGTATTACATGTATTCATGTCACAAGGGTTTACTTTTGTATTTCTACTCTATAAAATCATACCACAATTGTCAACACAATTTTTGTTGTGTATAAACATGAAAATATTGGAGCGTTTTTTTTTTTTTTTTTTTTTTTTTTTTTGTAGTGATGTTGATTGTTTTTGTTAGAGAAGCAATCCCTCTAAAAAAAAACTGCTTATACCAGCATTGACTGGTTTTAGCTGGTTAACCAGCATGGTTTTTGAGGGTTCCAGGCCATTACCAGCCTGGTCTTAGCTGGTCAGGCTGGGAGATGACCATCTAGAACCAGCTTGACCAGCCTAGTCAGACTGGGAGCCCAGCTAAAACCAGCTATGTCCAGCCTAAACCAGGTTGGTCAAGCTGGATTCTGTTGGTCATTTTTCTACCTGACCATTTAAGACCAGGCTTGAAATGGCCAAAACGCCTCTAAAACTATGGCTGGTCGACCAGCTAAAACCAGCCAACCTGTCAAGGCTGGTTTAAGCTGTTTTCTTTTTAGCAGGGAAACCTAATATTTTTATTGAGGACATGGTTCATTCAGAAAATAGAGCTTCTGACTTATAGTACTTCGTTGACGTTAAATATAATGCTAAAACCATGTTTAAACATTGTAACTTTTGTTGTTGTGATATATATATATATATATATATATATATATATATATATATATATATATATATATATATATATATATATATACATATCACTGCTGAAAAAAACAGCTTAAACCAGCCTAGGCTGGTTGGCTGGTTTTATCTGGTCGACCAGGCTGGTTTTAGAGGGGTTTTGGCCATTTCCAGGCTGGTTTCCAGCCATTTCCAGCCGGGTTTTAGCTGGTCAGGCTGGAAGATGACCAGCTAAAACCAGCTTTACCAGCTTAAGCAGGCTGGGAGCCCAGCCAAAACCAGCTATGTCCAGCTTAAACCAGGCTGGTCAAGCTGGTTTTAGCTGGATTTAGCTGGTCATTTTCCAGCCTGACCAGCTAAGACCAGACTGGAAATGGCTGGAAACCAGCCTGGAAATGGCCAAAAACCCTCTAAAACCAGCCTGGTCAACCAGCTAAAACCAGCCAACCAGCCTAGGCTGGTTTAAGCTGGATTTTTTAGCAGGGATTTCATATCACTATTTGTTTCCTTGCTGTTATTAACCATTTTTAGCTTCACGTCACGGCGTCCTTCGGCCAGTTTATGTGCAAGATAATATATTTAAAAAGCCATGGATAGGACTACAACGCTTGAATTGGGTTAAACCTTCACTCCGGGCCTTTAGGGGTCGCATGTCATCAGTGTTTTTGTTCAGCGAGTTTTTACCGTGAGGAAAAGATGAGCGCATCCGCCAACGCGGAATAAGCGGTTAGCCCCTTTGGTCAAAACGAGCTACACTTAACCTCAATCAATAAGGACTATTAGCTCAATTTGAGTATCAGGAAATACATCTAAACGGCTAATCGTTATAACGAAATGGTTAAATCTTAAACATTATCGACGCAAGCCTTTTATTCGTGCTCCGCAGTGGTTCCGTTTAGCATTAGCTGCTAACAACCTTCTCAAGCAAAGCGTTTATTTCAACCTCTGCGCAAATAACGTTATAGGTGTATTTCGGCAAAGTCTTTATGCTTGTGTTAAATTTTTAAAACATCTGCGTTTTATAGTTGGTCTCCTGTAATAGCGTGTGACGGGAATAAAGCTATCTAAGGAAAACGGCGTGTTAGCTGAAGTTTGATCAAAACACCAGGATGTCTGATTTTGATGAATTTGAGAGACAGCTGTCTGAAAATAAACAAGGTGAGTATGGATGTGCATCATTTACTGATTTATACAGCATTCACCTGCGTAACATAGTAAGTTACGGGGAAAAATTCACGTATCGATGTGTACGGAAATGCAATTATCTCAATACGTCTAATGTTGGTCGTTTTATTGGTTATTTTTAAACATAACTGATGCAAGAACGCGCAAAATTGGTCTGTGGATGTTTTAAGTTTTTATTCAAGATTTTAGTTATTAAAATGCTATTATTTAAATTTTGCACGTGTGTTATTGTACGTAATTAAACTACTATATGTGTATGACTTTTATAAGCTGTATTGTAAAATAATCACACTTGTTATAGGTATTTAATGTAATTAAAAAGTACAAATAGAAAGTAACGTGTGAAATGATGAGCAAACAAAGGACATATAATAGCAATGAGGGCTGCTTGACTATGGGAAAAATCATAATCACGATTATTTTGGTCATAGTTGTAATCACGATTATTCAAAACGATTTAGTTGGTCAAAATTGTTAGCCCTCTTGTGAATTTATTTATTTTTTAATAAGTATTTCCCAAATGATGTTTAACAGAGCAAGGAATTTTTTGCAGTATTTCCTATAATATTTTTTTCTTATGGAGAAAGTCTTATTTGTTTGATTTTGGCTAGAATAAAAGCAGGTTTAAATATTTTGAGAACTATTTTATGATCAATATTATTAGCCCCCTTAATATATATATATATATATATATATATATATATATATATAGTTATTTTCTTCCCTGTAAATAAGGGGGAAAAATAATAGAATAAAAATATTAAACAAACTGTGCTTTAAGCATCTTCACTGTAAGAAAAAAAAAACTTCTTTAGTCAAGAGCAGTGAGAGATTTTCGCCCTTTTGTTGTTTGATTAATGATAAAAACAGTCGACAGGAATATAGTGTGCTGTCACTTTAAGCGCAGTACGGTTCTGATTAATAGTTTCACTTTCACATGTCTTTTGATTCTCAACTCGTTTGTTTATCACATAAATAAAGGTTAATATAAATAATCACTAAACACCGCATTTTGACACAAATTTGCATGTATTTGACCATTAAAGCGCTCACATTAATATGTCTTTAGATGTGTGTACTCTGCTCGTCTCCGAGGCTTAGCGCGCGCACACATAACAGCATGCAATCTCCTCTGCGCATTTAAAAGCATGAATGATGTGAATGTACATCAATGAACGGCGCGCATCCCATGCTGCAAAAGTTACATTACAGTACTGCATTTCAGTACAGCATTACAGTAATGCTTTTAGTAATTTTCATGTGGAACTGAGCTTGCAGAGCTACAAATGTGTACAACTGGAACGGGGCTGGTATATGATGCAATAATCGTTTTATCTCGATTAATGTTTTATCATAATTGTTAGAAGCCAAAATCTAATCAGAATTTTTGATTAATTGCACAGCCCTAATAGCATTGTATACTTCAGATATAATGGCAAAGTATACAATTTAAATAGCAAGAAATGAATCATTTGGACCTAGGCATGGGACGAAAACTGCTATCAAGGTATACCACGGTTTTGAAAAGTCAAGCAGAAAAGATATCCGAAGATGCTGTTTTAAATTGTAAAGAAATCTGTTTTTGAAACTTAAGACTGAAGACAGCAGAAGCCAATGATTCATTTGAATTATTTAGCCTGACGTTTAGCAAAATAATTAAAATGATTCTTAAAAAATAAATATATATATTTTGTCTAATGGTAAAAAAAAAAAAAGTTGTAGTTTTTTACCCAGACGTTTAAAAATAATATATTTTAGAGAAATAGCCACAATACTATGAAACCGTGCTATTTTTATCCAATATTATACCGGCCCATGCCTATTTGGACCTCCATTTTAATTATTGATAATTCTCGTTTCCGCTATACATGAAAATATCTTTATTTTCCTATATTTACTTTAGTTTCTTCTGTAAATCATGGTAAAATGTGAAAATTAAATGGATTCTGATGAATGAAAAAATTTTTGAAACTTTGTTTTCAGTGCATGAAATGTATCTCACTTTCATCCTTCACTCATGACACTTTAAATGCACAGACTAGGCATGGGATGGTAACCGGTTTCAAGGTTTTAAAACTGCTAAGATTTTCTGTTATACCGGATATGTAAGGTTTTTTTTATGTGTTTTTCTTTGTATTGTAAAGAAATCTGTGTTATTGAAACTTAAAAAAAACAGCAGAAGTCAATGATTTATTTGAGTTATTTAGCCTGACATGTTTGCTGTTTTAAAATATTATGAATGTTTCTTAAAATAAAATATACTGTGTTCAAAGTGGAAAAAAAAGTTTGTTTTTACCCAGACATTTGGAAAGAACTTTTTTTCAAAGCAGTTATCATGATACCATGAAACTGTGATTATTATTATTTTTTTCCTTCAAGGTTATCACACCGTTATCTTATACCAGCCCATGCCTACAACAG
The DNA here is from genome assembly GCF_052040795.2 of Danio rerio. NCBI lineage: Eukaryota > Metazoa > Chordata > Actinopteri > Cypriniformes > Danionidae > Danio > Danio rerio. Next base: position 11,420,385 of record NC_141039.2, on the reverse strand, counting down.
ACACAGATTTGTGGATTTGTTTTTCCAGGAATGACTCGTCATTATTAAAAAAAACTGATCATCTTGTAACTGCAGAAGAGCCCTATGATTTATTTATTTCTGTTTTCATTTTCTGAATAGTTAAGTTCAATTTTGTGCATCATAAACATTTCTAATCAGTCGAAAACATTGAATGTTTAACATTTCATTTTTTACAAATATAATAATAATAATATAATTTCTTTTTAATTAAATTTAAAAATGGTCTCTTATTCCAATAAACCCCCCCTGTCAAAAATCTATCATGTTTTATTAAATGATGAACTTTTTTAGTTATAGTTATATTATATGATATTATAGTTATATTAAATGATGAAAGCCAAATCTATCAACAAAAAAATCAATTCAATAGAATCCGATAGAAGTGAGACTTTACTTTCGTTTGTCCGTTCCTTCTTGAGATGTTTTTTTATTTAGTTACTGATGACTGTTTTGCAGCTTTCAGTATTAAATTGGATGATTTATTTTAGTCTTTCGTTTGTTTTGTAGCAGAAATATTATTAAATTGACATGTATAAAAAACAGCAGTGCGAAATAAATATTTCTTACTGCAATGCTTCATTTTTGTTTGATGCAAACCATAAGTGTATTTTTCATAAAGTAACAGACTTTTTATAGCAGATAACTTACATCCAAGCACATTCAAAGCAGCATCTAATGAGTAATGTTATTCATTGTAACTATTATTGTTATTTTCATCATCATTAATATTCTGTAATTATTAGACATTATTAGACAAGCTGGGTCTTAGAGTTTGATTTATTTGATAGTCTATTTCACATTTCTTGTTTGTAAAGGCTAAATAAATACGAATAAAAAGGAAACATTCATTTTTGTACAGTTTTTATTTAAAGTTATAAAAAAAAAGGTAATAAGGGCCTGGATGTTATGATAGACTTTGCAAGTTCAGTTTGCAGACATTTGTGGGTACAGACATCCATTGTGTGCTGTGCTGTCTTGTCTTGCTAGTTTTTTCCTGGCTTTTTAATATTGTCCATATAGATATCAAAATTATAATGTATCGACTGAATTTAAGAAATATATCGTGATAAATTTTGCCATATCGTCCAGCCCTAATTCAGATACACAAATTTAATTGTCAAATGTAAAACAACACTGTGTAATATTCATTGTATATCTACACGGATACAATTAAGCTCTCTTAAAGGGCACCTATTTTAACCCTTTTACAAGATTTAATATAAATCTTTTGTCTCCAGAATGTGTCTGTAAAGTTTCAGCTTAATGCACCCATCAGATTATTTATTATACCTTTTTAAATCTGGGAAATTTGGGCTGTTAGGATATTGTAGCAGTTTTTGTTGCCTGTGCTTTTAATGCAAATGAGCTCATTCTTCCCGCCCACCGTTCCCACATGCATGACAGAGGCTTAAAGCTGATTTATATTTCTGCGTCAAGTGCACGCGTATGCTAGGGTGCAGCCTACGCGTTAACACATAGCCCTTTGCCGTGGCAGTCAGCGTCGCTAATGCACACCTTTTAAAAAAATTAACTACACGTCACAACGACGCGTAGCGCAAGCACTGTAATTGGTCGGCTTGGTAGCACTAACGAGTCACGAGCCCGATGGAGCGATTGTTTACAAGTGTGGAGTCCCGTGAAGAAGCTCCGTAAGGAAAGTTTTGTTTTGTGTTTACCTCATGATTAAAGTTGTTGCACGCCCGCCGGTTCCTGCCTCAAAATAAGCGAGTTTGAGCCACATGTACATTCAGGAAGCATTAAGGAAAAACAAAACACCAGGGAAGAAACTCGACACAAAGGAACATTAATACCTCACTGCCAACTAGTGTTTTGGAAGTGTTATTGCAGAACAACAGAGACAACGCGCAGAAGTATAAATGCACAGCTACGCGAGTTGCATGCGCTGTGGGTCATGCCGATCACTTGACGCAGAAGTATGAACCAGCCTTTAGCCTTCACGTAAACAAACAGCACAGTGACTGACAAGAATGAAGCAGATCTCCCTTACAACAGTAAGATCTTTCTCAACGGTTATTTGTTGTGTAGTTAATTCAAGCCTTTCTGCAATGATGAGTCACACAAAATGTCGTTATAACGATCGAACGCTTACACACACACACACACATTTAGCTTTGCAATGTTTTTGCACAGCAAATGTGACTGGATACACGTTAATATCCACTGTTGTATTGACATCCTTAATGTACAAAATAAACCTGATTAAAGTCCACAAGCGGATACATGTATTGTGATATAGAAACAATATATAGTGTACAGTCATATTTCAAGTATGATTTTGAATTTCCAAAGAATGCTTTTCTGAAATTTTAATAAGACGGTGAAATGTGCGATTACAAAGCCAACTTTAGCCTAACTTCAATAATGAAAATCATAGGGCCCTTCTGCAGGCGTTCTGTGTGTTCATTTTTGCCAGATCAGCAGTCGTCCAGTCAGGCTGACCGTAATCTCTTTGCATGAAAGAATAGGATGTTTTAAATGAGCTGGAATAACCTCCTGTGTCCCTTTTTCTCTTCCGCACAGGTGACAGTCTAAACGGTCATGGTGGGTATCCCAGAATGAGGTTCAGAAAAGCAAACACAACCTGTCTCCTTCCTTTCCCTCTAATCTTCCGTTTGCCCCTAGATACTCACTGTGAAATCAGAAAACCTGCATAATTCTGTGCCAAACCTTTCGTTTTCTTTCATTCTGCAGCTGGAATGGGCTTTGTCTTCTGTTTACCACCTTCTTTCCGTCCTCTCATTTACTTTAGGAGCTTGCAGTACTGATTCTCTTTTTTTTCTTTTTTGGATGCTAATGCATTTCTTTTTTTTTTTTTTGGTCTCAGAGAGGGACAAGGAGAACCGGCACCGGCGACGCAGTCCGTCCCGCAGCCGCAGTCGAGAACGGAAGAGAAGGAGCAGAGAGAGGAGAAGCAGGGAGCGCCGCGGTGACAGCAAGGAACGCCGACACAGACGCAGGTGCCTATCGCAGTCATTATTATTCAACAGTAACAGTGGCCAAGCCTCTGAGTGAGAGATTAAGTAAAAGTTGATTATTAAATTCAAGTCATATTGTCTAGCCATGTTGTAGGCTAAAAGATATTGCAATACCGGTTGCAATTAGATTTGACTCATTACTGTTTTTAAAGCAAGGTTAAAAACATATCTTTTCGCTTTGGCATTTTAATTATATTTACTTTGGTATTTTATTGTTTGTGTTGTCCATTTTGTTTTATTTAAAAAATTTTTTTACTCTTAAGCACCTTGGATAGCTTTTCTATGTTTATGTGCTAAACACTTCTAAAATTTCAGACATAATTCAAGGCCTGGAAAGTACTAAAAAACAAACATGGGTTCTTGCATTATCCTGCTGGAAGCTGTAAACCCCAGAGATGGTTGTGCGTGAAAATCCCAGTAGATCAGCAGTTTGTGAAATACTCAAACCAGCCCGGCCCAACTCAGTCTGGCACCAACAACCATGCCACACTCAGAGACACTTAAAACAGCTTAATTCTCCACTCTGATTTTCGGTTTGAACTGCAGCAGATCGTCATGATCATGTCTACATGCCTAAATGCATTGAGTTGCTGCCATGTGATTTGGATGATTTGGTGATTTGGGAAGGCTAAATTGTGTGAATGAGTGTGTATGGATGTTTCACAGTGATGGGTTGCAGCTGGAAGGGCAACCACTGCGTAAAACATATGCTGGATAAGTTGGCGGTTCATTTTGCTGTGGCGACCCCAGATTAATAAAGGGACTTAGCGGTAAAGAAAAGGAATGCATGAATTCAAATATTTGCATTACATTTCTTTAAACATAACTGTAAAAAAGATGTTTAAATCGGTCAACATCTTTAAAAAATGACATATTCAAAATATCATTATGACATTTTGATGTAAATAATAAGTATTGTTAAGTACAGAAAAGACTTTCATGGCATTATATATAGGTGAAACCAGAAGTTTACATATACTGTATAAAAAGGCATATAACCATTTAAAAAAGTCAGATGTTAATGTGACTAAGCTTTTTCGCTTTTAGGTAAGTTAGGATTTTCAAATTTATGTCTGTTATGCTTAATAGCACAATAATTAGAGATTCTTTTTGAGAAATCGTTTTAACTTTTCTTGAAAGTCAAATTTACATACAGTACAATTATTATGCCTCTGAAAAAGCTCAGATGATGATGATGGTGTCAAGGTTTTGGAAGCTTCTGATTGGCTAATTGACAACATTTGAGTAAATTGGAGGCACAACTGAAGAATAGTATTTAAGGAAAACCTCAAACACACCTCTTCCTTGTGTGACAACATGGGAAAATCAACAAGCCAGAATCAACAAAAAAGCCAGATTACAATTGGCTAAATTAAACTGGGAAAAAGACAATTTTTTGGAGACCTGTCCTTTGGTCTGATGGAACTAAGATTGAACTGACCAGTTTTCCATTTGGAGGACAAAGGGAAAAGCTTACAAGCCTAGGAACACCATCCCAACTGTGAAGTATGGGGGTGGCAGCATCATGTTGTGGGGTTGTTTTGTTGCAGGAGGGACTGGTACACTTCACAGCATAGATGGCATCATGAAAAAAAAAACATTGTGTAGAAATATTGAAGCAACAACTCATGACATCAGACAGGAATTTAAAACTTGGCCACAAATGGGTCTTCCAAACATACCATAAGTGAATGTTTTGGTGTGGCCATCACAAAGCCCTGATCTCTATCCTATCGAAAATTTGTGGGCAGAGTTGACAAAAAGCTTGTGCGAGCAAGACAGCCAACAAATCTGACTCTGTTACTCCAGTTCTGTCTGGAGGAATGGGCTAAAATTCCTTCAAGCTATTGTGAGAAGCTTGTGGAAGGATAACCAAAACATTTGACCAAAGTTATACACTTTAAAAGCAAAGCTAAAAAATACCAAGGAAATGTATGTAAACTGTCTAGAAATGAATAAAAAAGTTCTCCATTTTTTTTATCTCATTAATCTGGCATTTAGCAAATGTAAATTATTTAAGTAATCCTATCAGACCTAAAATAGTAAACGTTTAGTGTGATTTACCATCAGACATTTTTTTAAAAATGGTTATGTTCCTTTTTTTAGAGTGTATGTAAACTTCTGGTTTCAACTGTATGCTTAAGGTGTGAACTACAAAGGTGCTAGATTTAAAATTAATTTAAAAAATCCTTGAAAGTACTTAAATTTGTTGTCCACAAAAGTGGGAACCTTCTATATCAGGGGTGCTCAACCCTGTTCCTGGAGATCGACCTTCAGCTCAAGTTCAGCTCAAACCCTGATCAAACACACCTTAATCAATTAATTAGGACCTGAACAGCACTTGATAATTACCAGCAGGTGTATTTAATATAGGTTGAAACTGAAATCTGCAGGAAGATGGCTCTCCAGGAACAGGGTTGGTCACCACTGCTCTATGTAAATACATTTTACTTTACTTTTGCTCACTTACAAGATTTTATGTTTAGTTTTATTTAAACTACATGTCAAAACTGAAAATTATGGACTCCATTTATTTATTCTCCATTTCAAAACTGATTGATGAGAAAAACAAAGCTTCTTTTCAAGATGATTCACTGTTTCGAAGCATTGGAAACACCATCTTCAAGGGACACCCGCTTATCAAAACCATAGAAATCCAACAAAACACACAGTAGATTTGTTTTTATTCGGTTTGACAATCTTAACTCGAAAAATGGCGAGAAGGTTGGACATAGTGTAGCTCCTCCCATAAAACATGAAACCTGGCAAGAAGGTGGGACATAGTGTAGCTCCTCCCATAAAAACATGAAACATGGCAAGAAGGTAGGACATAGTGTAGCTCCTCCCATAAAAACATGAAACATGGCAAGAAGGTGGGACATAGTGTAGCTCCTCCCATAAAAACATGAAACATGGCAAGAAGGTGGGACATAGTGTAGCTCCTCCCATAAAAACATGAAACATGGCGAGAAGGTGGGACATAGTGTAGCTCCTCCCATTAAAAAAACAGCCAATAGCATTTTGTTTAATCACCGTGCTGCCAGTGAGAGTGGTTGAGCTCAAGCGCATCAAATAAAAAGTGTCTTAAAGGGGGCGGGGCATGTCAGATACTAGAGAGCATTTGATTGGTCAAAAGAGTTAATGAGAAAGTGAAGAATGAGGGCGCATGAATAAAACCATTGATCTATTTGAGTGAAAGTGACAAGCCACAAGCTTTACTTCAGTTTTATATTTTCGAATGCACATTTTGTCATTGTTTTTGGTGCGCTTATAGATATCCTAAAAGCGAACAATACTGATACTAACATCTAAAAAACTGTTTTACTTATATGGGACAATCAAATGCCTGCATAATGAGTTATTCATTTCTAATATGTTGTTTTTTTTTTCTTCATGGTAGGCACTGCTAAACAGACCAATAAGAGACTGTTAACTATTATTTATTTTCTTTTTACAAATTCCTTACTTGAATATCTACAAACTAGTAAAACGGATTTGAGATTAGATAAAACCAAAGAATCCTGTTCAGTGATTCATCTTAATGAAGCTGCGTGATTCATGTGGATTTTATTGCATTACACAGATCACCCTAGCGGAGAACCATTGATATTACAAAACTTTTTTAAACCGTTTGACATAACAAAGCCCTGTTACTGAAATCACAGGACTTTACCAATTTAAAACATGCTTCAAGAACAATTATAAAGGTTTTGAAGCTTCATGAAGCAGTTTTTCAAAAGCAGCTACTGAACTAATCAGTTTTTATTGCACCGAAATCAAGAATAAATAGTTTGTTGTTAAATTCTTTCTTAATTGAAATCTCATTCAGTTGTTTATGTACTGTTATTCAAGCTACTGTGATGTAGCTACATATCAAACCCTGTTCTTAAATGTCATTTCAGCGATCATACACAGAACCACCCCCAAGAAAATGTCAGGTAAAGCAGATGGGCTGACCCAGTTTTACCATGTTTTACGTCATTTTTATAGTGTTTTGCAAGTGGAAATATTAGTCATTTCTACATTAAAAGTCTCTGTGTGATGATTATAGCATGTTAGGTGAAATATTTTAAATCAGTGCTAATTGTAATAAGTGAGTGTGATTCACGTTCTGTGCACTGTACGTCTGCTTTTAATTGTTCTTTTTCACTCAATTAATTGACTTTCAAAAATGAAAGAACAATCCTTTTATTCTTCATACAATATTCTACATACAATAGAAATGAATATAGTAACATTAATTTTGTTTTGTCTCTTCACCTTAGCCGTTCACCTCACCGGGAGAAAAAGAAGAAAATTAAGAAGTACTGGGATGTCCCTCCTCCAGGCTTTGAGCATATTACTCCAATGCAGTATAAGGCAATGCAAGGTGAGGGACTCTGTAATACATGACCTTCTCCACTTGTTTGTTCTTAGTAAATATGTGTGGGTGCTATACTGGTAACAAACAGCACAGAAATGTGTGTAAGTCTGTGTAGCAAGCATTTTAGCTATCACACGACATTAGCTCTCAGCATAAAGCATTTAAAAGAGTACCAATAGACAAGATTTGTTTAATGAAAACACTTTGGATAATTTTAAAAAGCCGTCACCAGGAAGAATTTAAAGTTATCTATCAAATATTAGATTGAAAAAATCATATTTGATATTTAATATACAGTTAAAGTCAGAATTATTAGCCCCCCTTTGCTTTTTGTGTTTGTTTTTATATATATATAGATTTCTCAAATGATGTTTAACAGAACAATGAAATTTTCACAGTATGTCTGATAATATTTTTTATTCTGGAGAAAGTCTTATTTGCTTTATTTTGGCTAGAATAAAAGCCGTTTTTAATTTTTGAACACCGTTCTAAGGTCATAATTATTAGCCACTTTAAGCTATTTTTTTCGATAGTCTCCAGAACAAACCATCGTTATACATTAACTTGCCTAATTACCCTAACCTAATTAACCTAGTTAAGCCTTTAAATGTCACTTTAGCTGTGTAGAAGTGTCTTGAAAAATATCTAGTCAAATATTATTTACTGTCATCATTTTTAAGATAAAATAAATCAGTTATTAGAAATGAGTTATTAAAACTATTATGTTTAGAAATGTGTTAAAGAAATCTTCTCTTCGTTAAACAGAAATTAGGGGGGGGGGGGGGGATAAACAAGGGGGCTATTAATTCAGTGGGGCTTATAATTTTGACTTTAACTGTTTTAACTGACTTTAACTATTTTTTCTGAATTTTACTTATTTCTGTTCGTAGTTGTGTATCATCTGTTATTGAAATATAAAGTTGTTCCAATCATGTAATGTTAATATGTATATTGATCTTGCCATGAAATAACCATAAGTTGGTGATGTGGCCATAAATTAATAAATACCGCTACTTTAAAAGATTCTAATTTGTTTTTGGAGGTATTTTACAATAGACTTATCTACATACAAAAAACCTTCATGAAATTAGCCTTAATGTTTGGTAAAAGAAACTACCAGATTTCCAGATTGTTTTTACCCTTTTCATAATCATTTTGTTTTTCTCCAAGATGAAACACAAGTTTTTAATTATTTTAGAAGATCCTTTTTCAAGCTCTATTTGTAAAAGCATATTAAAGGTGCAGTAGGTGATTTGCCTAAATGCTATTCATTAGCATATTTTATATTAGCGTATTGAAACACAGCTCCTCCCCTGCTGTCCAAAGCCACGCCTTTTTGAAACTTGATAGAACTTTATAAAAGTACAATTCCAAACAAAAAAACTATTATATCTAGCACGTTTTCAGTTGTGTAGCAAGCTAAACTTGCCGTAATGTGCAATTGACTTATTTCACATGGCCGCCATTTTTAAAAGCGAAATCGAGGCTGCGGTGGGAAGAAAACCGGAAGTGTCATTGGGAGTTACATAGGAACGTTGTGTACCTGGCTGTATATCTTATCAGCGAAGAGAAAGTGACACAAATTTATAATTTCACCGCCTTCCGAGTGACCCGAAGGTCCGTTCTGAATGAATGGCGAAAATAAAAGGGATATCAGAGCTCATTTTCAGCCAAGTTAAGGGAAATGGCACTAGTTAGCTAACGTTTTCTTTCCCAAACACACGTTTTAGATGCCATTTATCAAACTCGAGTTAATGAACTGATTCTTTCACTATATTAGACTTGTCATGAACTGAATTAAACTGAATTAAAAGAAAAACCATCAATTTCCTGCTAACATTTAAGGCACTGTTGATGGCTTTCTTAAAACAGCCAAAATTTGCCATTGTGTTCATGTGCTTGACAGAAATGGCTGTGATTGGCCGATATGGCCATCAGTTCATCCTTCATTTTTTCCGAGTACAAACACAAACTAGCGATCTGCTTAATGACTCGACTGATCTTCAAGGCTGCTTCGCGCTCCAGTCTTCGTGTATCTGTGTTTGCACTGGGTGAAGTGCGGTAAACTGGTGAGCACTATTGTAAATCAGCGCTGTTTATGAAAGCGCTCAGCGGCTCTTGAATGTTAACGGGAAATGGACGCTTTTAAAACTTCAGTACCGGGACAACACTATTACAGACAACACGAAGGTGTGCTACAGAGGACTAAAGTGTTTTATCGCTCACCGGGTTACATAGGCTGAAGCAGGAAAGCGTCCCCACGGTGTTTAACTGGTGCCATGAACTGAGGCATAGGAAGACACTTGAGCATATTGCTCTTACAGAGATTGTGATGTTGTTTGATGCTAAATTGCTTTTAATTGTTAAAATTAAACTTACTGATTAATATTAAAGTGATGTTTACAGCATTTCTGCATTTTGAAATCTCTGCAACAGCTGGAGATTTGTAGTCCACAGCATGTTACTGCAATGTTTTCAGTGCTGGTCCTATACCTCTGGGATTCTTCCCACCGCAGCCTCGCTTTGGTTCTTTAAAATGACGGCCGCGTGAAATAAGTGTATATTTCATGCCTGCAAGAATCGTTGGTCTCACTCTCTCAGGTGCTTTGCCCTGAAGTGACTACTGTATGCTTGGTGGTTGGTCGACAGCGTGCAAGAATTATACTTATTACTAAGCCATGCTTGCATAACTGCTGTTTCAGACTTATTCAAAGACGAAATAAGGAGCGCATCACAGGTTGTCATTGTTCAAAAAAGAAATCAATGGATCAAAGGTACGATAATTCTCCGAAATATTGCGCAGCTCTAATCAGTCTAAATTTTTCTGTCCACATGGATGGTGCTCAAACCAAATTAGTGAGGTGACTGTTGAAGCAGAACGAGTTCAGTGTGTGATAATCGGCATGTGCTAAACTCTTCCATCTGTGCTCATCCTCGGTTAAGTAAGCTGCACAGACACGGATGTTTGCGAGAGAGCCCAATGCAAAAATTAGTGTACATAGCCCTTAACTACGTTTTATTCTCTTTCTGTCTTCTATTACTACTCAGTAACACATATATAATTTATGAATTCATATTTTGTTGTTTTCCCTCAGCTGCTGGTCAAATCCCCGCTACCGCTTTGCTGCCCACCATGACGCCAGACGGCCTGGCAGTAACGCCGACCCCGGTGCCTGTAGTAGGCAGTCAGATGACTCGCCAGGCTCGCAGACTTTACGTTGGCAACATCCCATTTGGCATCACAGAGGTGTTGAACGAACACTATTCGCACACTAGAATTACTCTGCGGGGCTTTTGTAAACTGATCCAAATAGAGAACACTAGCATGCTTGGATGCATTATGCAGAAGCATATTGGATATTTATTTTAGCATACTCCGATATTTTCATATTTAGATTATTTTACATTCATCTACAGCTCACCTAAAGTTAATCAATCTTTAGCTAATTTAAATTTGTTAATATTACACTACCAGACAAAAATCTTTTCGTCGATCCCAGCTGTAGGAGCAACAAGTTATAACTTGACTTCTGGTCAAAAAGTAGCAATTTTCAGATGAATTATCTAAAGAACTGCAACCTAATCATCACAAATAGTGCAGAAGACCTACTAGAACCCACATAGACCCATGATTCTCACAGATGTCAGTCAGGTTTGGTGAAGGAAAAATCATGGGTAGGGGTTACATTCAGTATGGGGGCGTGCAAGAGATCTGCAGAATAGATGGCAACTTCAACAGCCTTAAGACATTTGTGCTGCCCATTACATTACAAACCATATGAGAGGTCAAATTTTTCAGCAGGATAGCACTCATCATACTTCAGCCTCCACATCAATGTTCCTGAAAGCAAAGAAAGTCAAGGTGCTCCAGAATTGGCCAGCCCAGTCACCTGATATGAACATTGAGCATGTCTGGGGTAAGATGGAGGAAGCATTGAAGATGAATCCAAAGATCTTGATGAACCCTAGGAGTCCTGCAAGAAGGATTTCTTTGCCACTCTAGATAACTTTATTAATAAGTTATTTGAGTCATTGCAGAGGTTGTGGATGCAGTCCTCCAAGCTCATGGGAGTCATACACAATAGTAATTCTTCTTCCACGGCACCATGACTTTATATTCTATACGGTACATTATTTCTGTTAAGTGACGAGACTTTTGTCTAAGCAAAGTCAGACCTTACTATCCTAATTAAATAATTACAAATCAAGACATGTTCATATTTTATTTTGGTAAAATAGGCGTATTCTAGAGGCCTTTGCCTTTCATATAAGCCACTTCTGATACCAAATGATCGACAAGAAGTCAAGTTATTTGTTGTTCCTAAAACTTGGATAGGCAACAAGACTTTTGTCAGGTAGGGTAGACAACATAATAGTAACATGTTTTATAGGAAAAAAGCATGTCTGCTATGTAATATACATCATAAATGTATCATTTTATATTTTTATATCCACACTAATTAAGCAAAGATAGATCCTTAAGTCACACAGGATCTAAACGGTTTTGTTTTCCTATCTCAAATGAAGTAAAGTCACAGTTATGTGTATTATTAACACTTTATATTTTATTTGAATGTTTTTTATGAATTTATTTTTACAAAAACTATAAAATTAAATATTGGTGGTATACATTAAGTTCCCATCACTCCACAACAAATCTTGTTTTAGTATTCTTAAAAATTCAGGTATAAAATAAACCCAAAAAGATCATAGTTTTCCCTATAAAAACACTTACAATAGATTACATTTTTTTTTATGGAAAAAAAGCCTTTATTTGTCATATACACTGTTACATGTAGCGAAAATGGACCCCCTTACCATAAACAACCATCACACATTTCAGGGGAAGATCGGTCAGATGAGAGGTAGCTTTAGAAAGAGGAAATAAGATACATTGGGGAAAAGGTAGTTGAGAAAAAAAGCCCTTCCCAAACTGTCCTTAAAGTAGGGCATTGTGAGATCAGGGGGGAAAGCCCCAGCAACAACCACATAAACATTTACCCATCCACAAGTCATTCCAAGTCTTTGAGGTGTGAACAAGGAAGATATTTTGAAGAAAGATGGAAGCCGGTAACCAACTTTCATACTAGGCTAAACAAATTCTATGGAAGTCATTGGTTACAGATTTCCAGCTTTCTTCAAAATATCTTCTTTTTGTGAGGTGATTAAATAAAAGGGTGAATAAATAATGGGATAAATTCAATTTTCGGTGAACAATCCCTTTAATAAACGCCATAAAATGAATAGATACTGAAAATATTTCACACATTTCAATATATGTGGTGGGGGTGCAGCCGTGGCCTCATGGTTAGAGACTTGAGATCCTGAGGTTGCATGTCCAAGTCTCTGTACCAACAGAGTTTGTTGTTGGGAATATCCACCTCAATACCACGGCTGAGGTGATTCCCTTGAGCAAGGCACTGAACAATCAACTGCTCCCGTGTGTGTGGTTATGGTTTTAAGTCTCTTTGGATAAAAAAAAAAAAAGATATTTATCATATTTAATTGGTCATTAGTCATAAAATGATCAGTTTATGTATATTATTATTACATAATGACCTAATAACCTAATCCTTAACTTAATTAACTCTTCTTTTATAGGAATCTATGATGGACTTCTTCAATGCTCAGATGAGATTGGGTGGTCTGACTCAGGCCCCTGGAAACCCTGTCCTCGCCGTCCAGATTAACCAGGATAAGAACTTTGCTTTCCTTGAGGTCAGTAACACATGTACACACACTAACTATTTTTCCTTTCAACGATTCTAATTAAACCTTGAGGGAAACCTGGTATATCACAAAAAATATTTGTGAATAAAGCACAATTCCCATCTAATGAGTCATAGGGTGCTTTCACACCTGCCTTATTTAGTTAGATGGAATCGCGCTAGAGTTCATTTCCCCTTTTGGTCCGGTTCGTTTGGGCAGGTGAGAATGCAGCAATCGTACTCGAGTGTGCACCAAAAACGGACCAAATAAGCGTACCGAGACCTGCTTGAAGAGGTGGTCTCGGTACGCTTTCAAACGAACCCTGGAGCAGTTTGTTTGTGGTGAGAATATGATCCGTACTAAAACAGGTCCAACCGCAAAAAGTACTGCGCGTTTTGAACTAATTCAGCTGCTGTAGGCCGATGCGCTGTGCATTATGGGATATGGAGGAAAAATATTTGTTGACAGCGCTTTACCAACAGAGAGAGAGAGAGGGGAAAACATTACCTGATGGATCATTGGTAATATTTACGCAAGATGACCATGTCGCAGTTTAGCTAAATTAATTCATGTCTCCTCCTGAAGTGACTAGCGATGCATTAAACACTGTTTTCCAGCCGCGCTTCATTGTCATAATGTATAGTTTGTCTAAAGCAGGGATACAGTCAGCCAGCGCAGTCGTCCCTCCAGAGTAAAAGGTTTGGTTTACCTGCGGGAGTTCACTAGCATTTTCCCGCACGTGAATTCTGTACAATCAATAAGCAGTTTAGAAAATATGTTCAACAACATCTGGCCAATGAGAGATGTGGATTTTGTCAGATGACTGCATTTTGGTTCGTTTTAACTAGTTCGGACCAAAGCCAGCAGTGTGGTGTGAAAACGACCCAAAGACAGCAGAAGATGCAACAATGTAACATTTATTACCCTTGGTCCGGACCAAATGAAGCGAACTACAGATGTGAAAGAACCCATAGACTTCCTGATAAACTGACGCCAAATATCAAAGAGAAAATGGACTTTGCTATAGTAGGAGAAGCCGCTGAGGGCCTTTTTCTTATAAAATAAATATATGCACCTCAGAAGACGAAATGCAATGAACGCATGGTGGTGCCGATTTTATTATGCACATAATGCCAATTCCATTTGTTATACAATATTCCAATAATGCACATAAAAAGATGAGTAGATAAAAAGAAAGCTACTCACAGGGGCTTATGTTGCCTATGATTTGGTATATTTGGTTGTTGACTGTATTCTTCTTTCATTAATTCATCAGTTCCGATCAGTGGATGAGACCACGCAGGCCATGGCATTCGATGGCATCATCTTCCAGGCACAGAGCTTAAAGATTCGCAGACCGCATGACTATCAGCCATTACCTGGCATGAGCGAGAACCCCAGCGTTTATGTGCCAGGTAAACCCACAATACAATTCTCTTCTAAGATATCAAACTACAACAAATATGACTTTTGATTTTTATTTTTTTCCTTTATTACAAATGTCTGGTGTCCTTATGCATCTGTAAAGCAGTCCAATTTCAGGGTAAACTTATTTTCATTTAAAGTTGACTTTAGGAAAATCTTGCTGTTATTTCTTATTCATTTAAACCCTTTTACTTTAGTCTCTTATTCACCTTTTTTTTGTGCCTGCCAGTTGTGTGTTGATGAATGTTGTCCATCTGCTCCACAGGTGTGGTGTCTACTGTTGTACCAGACTCTATTCACAAGCTGTTCATTGGAGGTTTACCAAACTATCTCAATGACGACCAGGTTGGTTACAAATGCTTTCTGGTTGAAAGTCTGTGACGCATGCATTGGCAGTCATAAATTTATAAGATGTTTTGTACTTGCATTAAAGGGATTTCTCATTTTGAAAAATGAACATTTATACAACATCAATGGTTCCAAACCTTTGTGAGTTTTTCTGTTGAAAATAAAGAAAGATAGTTTGAAGAATGTTGAAAACTGGTAGCCACTGACATCCATAGTACAAAAAAAAACATACTGTAAAAGCCAATGTTTACAGATTTTTAACAGTACACAGAGTAAAAGATGAGTACATTTTATTTTTTTTTGATGAACTACCTCTTTAACTTGGCCAAAAATATAGTAAAAACAAAAATATTTAAAAATATTACAATTTATAATGCATTGTGTTTGAATATATTTAAAGTAATTTATTCCTGTTATAACGAAGTTGCATTTTTTCAGCTATAACTCTTCTATAATTTTAAATAAACCTTCAGAAATCATTTTAATGTGCTGATTTGGTTCTCAAAAAACATTTCTTATTAAATCTGCCATTACTGCTTGTAATGTACCGATAATAATAATGATGATGATGAGCCTTTATTTGTCACAACACTGTAACATGCAGCGAAATTGGACCCCTCGACCATACACAAACATCACACATTTCAGGGAAGACGGGTCAGACTAGAGGTAGCTTTAGAAAAAGTAAATAAGATACATTGGGGGGGAAAAAAGATGGAGGTAAAAAATAGCCCCTCCCAGACTGTCCTTGAAGTAGGGCAGTGTGAGATCAAGCATAAACATAGGCATAACATTGCAACGGGTTGTGGAGATATTTTGATTTAGACAACAGCCTCCGATCCTTGTGCCTTGGTTTCAATTGCAACAACATAGAAACATTTCTTTGTGTTTTTAACCCTGGTCAGTTTGTGCTCTGAAAGTTGTATTTCGGGAGTTTATAGGCATGATGAATCTGGCTCTAATGGCTTGTTTCCATTTTGCAATATGGTTTTGTACAGCATGTGCTTAATTTACACTAAAAGAAATGTTAATTGTACCACTTTTTGGGACCTTTTTGTAATGGCCCTTTTCCACTGAGTGGTACGGTGGGGTGCGGTATGGTATGTTTGTTTCCACTGTCATTAGTACCAAAAAGCGAACCGTACCACAGCACTTCTTGGGTAGTCTTTCCAAAAGGGAATCTAGCACAACAAAAAGATACCTAAAGGCTAAGCTAGTCGTGCAGCTGAACACTATTGGTTTACAGAAAAACGTCACTAGCGCGTGCACAAGCCAGAAGAATGAAAACGAATGAAGAGTCATTTTTAAAGGCACAGCCGAGACATTACGTCATAATTATAATTGATTTAGGCCCCGTTTACACTAGTGCGTTTTAGTTTTAAAACGGCGTTTTAGAATGAAAACGATCCGCGTCCACACTTGCGTTTTACCCAGCGTTTCTAAACTGCTCTCCGTCCACACCTCTCCGTGTCCTCGGTATAGTCTGTTTTCCATATCAAACTGAGAAGAAGAGACTGCAGCCTTGATCAAGCTTGCGAAGTCTGAACTTACACGGAGAAGATGCAGGACTGATCTGTTTGTAGGCTACTTAATATTGAGGAAAAGCCCCAATCAGAGAGGCGAATGTCGGCAGCCCCGCCTCCGTTTACAGATGTCTCCGTTTTCCATCATCCACGCTGAGGCGGAGCAGCAGCGTTTCAGAATGAAAACGGCCTCTTCAGCGTTTTCGGCGCTCGAGAACTCCGGCGTAGTGTGGACGGATGGCGTAACCGTAGCAAAACTTATGCGTTTTCAAACTAAAACGCATTAGTGCAAAATGGGGCCTTAAGCTCAAACAAACCTTGTTGTCTCGATAAACAGCCACAAAGTCAAGAAGAACAGAATCTGCCTTGTGTACTGTTGTTGTTTATGAGACTGTCTAAAAGCGTGAGTGGTTGCACTCTCTCCATAGTGATCTATTTGCGTGCGCTCGCTGCGCATCTATATTTGAAGTGGCGAACATGAGCTCATAATAACGTGCGCGTGATTATCAAAGTGCTTCTGACATCCTTTCGGAAACGGACAAACACCAAAGTAAAGCAAGAATGACGTCAACTGCAACTTTGAACACTTGTTGAACACCACGCTTACCAAAAAGTGTACCATTTGGCAGTGGAGACACAAGCCTGATAAAGGTGACCCATATCGGACCGTATTGTACCACTAAGTGGAAATGAGGCATAAGGGTACCTAGCACACCAGTACGACACCAAAAGGAGGAAATTGACTCACTGCAGAATGCCGATTGATTTACAATGAATATCATGCAACAAGCCAGTGATTCAACACCGGAAAAAAACATTTTTAACTACACATCCTAAACACAAGACCGTAATAATACAATAATAGTGCATATTAATGAACCATAGATGACTCGAGCTCAAAGTTTGTCGACATTGTCAAATCGTACTGTACAGAACAAGGTTATTATAGTTAACCGTTAGTTTAACCGGATCTTCTAAATGAACTGGTTGAACGAGTTCACCAAAACGAACTGAATCATTTGAAATGATTCGTGTCTCCAGTAAACACTTATCCACAAACTACTTACTTTTTAACAAGCCTAATACCCCCTCTGACTCGTAATGCTCTAATATATGCTCCCATTCATATATTAAAACAGTACCGTTACACTGACATCAAATTTGAGTAGCGGTGAACCGATAATACTGTGCATGCGTGATTCAATGAACCAAACACGAACAATGAGAGGATCTGGTGAAAAAATGCAAGTTTATTTCATAACAGAAAATCGTAACGGAATTTAAATAAGTGAATCATGCTTCAGTTGGGTTACAAAACTTTACTGTAAGACATTTTTCAGATCATGGTGATGTTTTAACTGACTGAAATTACTATTGCTGACTACATAATTTTGGTATGTTAAGTCCTAACATCCGCGTTAAATATCTGAACTTCCCATCACTACTATGCATTTAACCTCAGAGCAGCCTTCCACACATATTGTACTTAAGGCTGCTATCTTGTGGGCATTTACATTTGAATTTGAGGATGGGTATGGTTTTGGTAAATGATAGTGTTCAGGTATCCTCTAAATACAGGTTTAAAAAAATGTATGGTTGAGTTTTTTTATAAAATATTTATTCTATTGATTTTGAATCTTATATCCTTATTTAGAAACAAAAACTAACACAGAAACAAATAAAAACTAAACTAAAACTAATTCATTTCAAAATATAGAAACTAATAAAAACTAGTTAATCTGCCTCTAAAAACTAATTCAAACTAACTGAATTTAAAAAACAAAAAGTCAAAACAAAATAGAGACAAAAACTAATGAAAAATCCAAAACTATTATAACCTTAGTACCGAAGCATAGCGCTCAGTGGAGGCAAAAATGTTAGCCTTTCATTTGAATCGGATCTAATAAATCGTTATATAAATACAATAAAAGCCCTCAAATTCCCAAATGCACAGACACTAAAGTTATTCAGCACAGAACAGTGAAGTTTTGCAGTGTTTGATTCCCAACAATTAAAAACCCAAAAAGTAGTTGCAGTTTTAGGAGCTAATGTTATCACATTTTAATTTAGAAGTGGCATAGAGTCCTGAAATCGCACACAGGAAACCATCCGTCAATGATGCATTGTTTATTAGGCTACATTCTCTTTGGTAACAACTCTTAATCATATAAGAAACTATGTAGAAACTTGATGTTGACTTTTTTTGTTTGTGTGTGTTAACCCTGTGTCTTCAGGTTAAAGAGTTGTTGACCTCTTTTGGACCTCTCAAAGCCTTCAATCTGGTTAAGGACAGTGCTACCGGCCTGTCAAAGGGTTATGCTTTCTGTGAATATGTGGATGTTAACGTCAATGATCAGGTGAGTTGGTGTGGTTGGGTTTTCACTGTATTCAGTGTGTTTTTTTTTAGCATTGATTGCTTTAAAAAGGTATTTGGTCATATTTGTTACAGGCTATTGCAGGATTGAATGGCATGCAGTTGGCAGATAAGAAGCTGCTGGTTCAGAGGGCAAGTGTTGGAGCCAAGAATGCCACAATGGTAAGAAACGAGCTCAGCTTAAGATGATGTTTTTTGCTTTATTTGTTTTATACAATTTAGACCTAGTAGGGTTTTTGTGCATTGTTGCTCTTTAGTGTTTTGGTTTTCAGCAGTGACATTTACATTACACTAAACTAAGCTTCAAGCTCGAGAAATAAAGATTAATTAATTTTTTTCTGTTTAAAAATAACTAAGCACATGGCTTGAAAATATTTTAAATAAATACAATTTAACGGTTTAAAAATGACATTTTATTGGAATTTAATACTTTTCTACAACAATGAAGCATGAAGTTTTTCCAGCGACTTTTGTAACAAAATATTTCTATTTCAAATAAAATCGACAATGCTACAATTATGATTACAAGCAACTGTTATGTTAAAGTATTTAATCCAAATGTTGGCAGCTCTTCCTGGAAAACACCATAATGAAAAAGTTTATTTTAATTTTAATGAGGGCTGCACGATATATATCTGATATAAATTTGCAATTGTCACATCGCAAGATATGCAATGTTAAGTCTGAATTATAGTTGACCAGGAGATACAGAACACATGCAATTTGTAGAGTCACTGCTATGTTTAACTATAATAGAGTGAAAGTTTATCATCTGCATGTTTTAAGGCCTGTAACTGTGAGCATTTGGGCACAAAAATCTATGTTTCGAGGTATAAAAAATTTGCATTTAATTATTTAAACAGAAAAATTATACTTATTTAGAATTTTTGTCTTGTTTCTAGTTCAAATAACTACATTTCAAAGCAAAACTCCCCAGAAAACCATCAAATAGTGCTATTTTAACCATCTTGAGAAACTATTCATATCGCAATATTAATTGTAGAAAAATAAAATATTGCCGATTGTAATATATATCAGATTTTTCCCAATATAGCACAGCCCCAATTCTAATCATCCTTAAATTGTCTGTATTTCCCCTCTTTTCATTATCCATCTGTAGACGAGTATAAACGAGACTCCAGTGACGTTGCAAGTGCCTGGCCTCACATCCAACCCCATGATCCAGATGGGCGGTATTCCCACTGAGGTCCTGTGTCTGATGAACATGGTGGCTCCAGAGGAGCTTATCGACGATGAGGAGTACGAGGAGATCGTGGAGGACGTCAAAGAGGAGTGCTCTAAATATGGCCAGGTCAAGAGCATAGAAATTCCCAGACCCGTCGATGGCCTTGATATACCTGGAACTGGCAAGGTAAGCCTTACCAAAGCAGCTCGAGTGGGCTGCAAACTTTTTTTTTTTAACACTTTTATTGTTTCAGAAAAATGTGATACATACATACTGTATTAGTAACCAAATACCAGTCAAAGAACACCTGCCCCGTCCTGACATTCAAATAAAAAAAATAATTTAAAAAATGCATTCTCATGCGAGGAAATAATACATAAACAAATAAATAGAAAATAAAGATTAACTAAAATAAGATAAAATAATAATAAAAATTAAAAAGGGCAATTTTGTTAAAAATAAAAAATATATAAAAAATAAATACCATTAAAAAAATTGACATTTCAACATATACATTCTAGTGAAAGTGAAAAGTATATTAAAGTTAGTCATTACAAACAGTGAATTTTAACAGTCACATTGTTTGGGATTACTAAACGGTCAGTCCACTCTTATTTAAAAAATGAAGGAAGAAGTTCCAAATCTTGTAGAATATGTGCATTTTTTGTTTGATTGAATAAGTCAACCTTTCCATTGCTATACAGGAAGACATTTCCTTAATCCAGAGTGACAAAGATGGAGCATGAATACTTTTCCAGTGAATGGCAATCAGGCGATTCGCATGTAATAGACACAGATTTATAAACTTCTGTTCATATGACTTCAGCGATAAGGCAGGTGGGAAAAGACCAAGAATACAGATTTTAGGGCAAACAGGGATTTCTTTACCAATAGTTTTAGAGATTACACCAATTATTTCTTTCCAAAAGAATTGCAAGTGCTCACATTGCCAAACACAATGGAACAGTGTGCCCTTATAAGTCAAACATGTTCCACAAATGTCCAGAATATTTCTATTAAATTTATTTAACATTTCTGGTGTTATAAATGCTAATGATAATGTTTGCGCTTGAACACAACTTTCTTCCCATTCATTTTCTGTAATATCTATTTGAAAGTCATCAATCCAAGCCAGTCTTTTATGATTTGTAGATTCTTTGGAAGCCTTAACAAATTTGCTACATAGTGTAGAAATTTTGTATTTGGCACTGGGATCTTTAACTGCAATTTCTTCTAAACTACTTACGGTCGGTCACTGATATGAATGATTTTTAGATCATATAAAATTACGGATCTGAAGATACTTTAAAAAAAAAAAGGGACTGAGGGGCTGCAAACTTGAGGTCAAACTTTGTCCTCCTTTTCAGCTCAAAATGTAAATTCTGTTACCATTTAATAACCTTCATGTTTAGTTTTTTTTACTTTGAACCCTGCAGACATCAACATCTGGCAGTGCTATGCAAACATACATGAACCATTTCATGATCTGTGTTTTATTTTTCCAGATCTTTGTGGAGTTCACCTCTGTTTACGACTCCCAGAAGGCCATGCAGGGCTTAACGGGGAGAAAGTTCGCCAACAGGGTGGTGGTGACCAAGTACTGCGATCCAGACGCTTATCATCGCCGAGACTTCTGGTAGAGTGCTGAGCTCATTTCGTAAAAAGAAATCGAATTGGAGGCAGTGATGATGAAGAGGGGGGAACATTTTTTTTTGTACTCTTAAAAAAAAAAAAAAAAAAAAGAAGCCAAAAGGTGAATGTTGTGTTTTTTTTGTTTTGAGGCTTAAATTAAAAGATGATTCGTGAGCAATTGTGGGAGGGTTTTTTGCTTTTCGTTTGTATTTTAAGAACATTAGCGAGAGCTATTCTGCTATACTGATGATACCTAATCTGTTAATAAAATTATTACTATTTTTTAATTGTATACTGAAACAAATGTAAAATAGTGATCGTTGACCATCAGAGAAGACCAACTATCGACGCCCCAACCAATCCTGGAGGTTTATTGCTAATCATTCAAATGAAGATGTCCCTTACTTGGTTTTTATCTCTTTTTATTCCTCTTTTGAATCGATCCCACTGACTGATCCTTCTCAAAAGTCCTCGCTCTTCTCTGTTGGTCAAATCTCCCTCCCATTTTGTAGCTTTTTGCAGTTCATATCTCAAGGTATTAGATAGTCTCAGATCTTCTTCTTTTTTTTTTGTCTGGTTTTGTTCTTATACATACTTGGTCTCTTCCATGCATATCACCAGCTCATTAGAAGGTGATGACATTTGTCCAGTGTGGCACCTGTTTTTCAGTTTCTGTATGCGTGATGTTTTTGTTTTCTCAGTATAATAGGCCACTTTTGATAATAAAACTCTTGGAAGTTTGATCCGTTGTCAGTTTGGTCATTATTGTAATGTAATGTGCATTTATTGTGTATGGCCATACACCTAAAGTGCTTCACAATCAATCTCCACACCACCAGTGTGCAGCATCCACTTGGATGATGCAACGGCAGCTACAGGACAACGGCGCCAGTGCGCTCACCACACACCAGCTGTTCCTGGACTGGACAGTAATAAAGCCAATTCAGTGGGTGGGGAGGATTGGGAGGCTATGATGGGTAACAGCGCTCACTGACAGCATAGCATCCTCTTCACTATACTGGGGCATTAGGAGGATTTACACAGACCGCAGGTTGAGTGCCCACTGCTGGCCTCACTAAAACCACTTAACTGGTTTGAAAGATGCTGCGTTTTTCATCAGTGCTACATGGAAATGGTCAATTACTCTCCATCCTGTCCTGAGTTAAAACATTTGTAATGAAATATAAGGGGAAAGTACTATAGAACAAGGTTTCTGCAAGTTAAATTTAACACTTGAAGACCATAATGAATCAAATTTTAGACTCAAAGTGCTAAATGCTTAGTGATTTTTCAAATGACCCAGATGGAAAAGATTTTCATTTTTATTTGCCCTATTAAAGCATTTTTATACACTTAATAATACAAAAGTAATTAAAAAAAATTATATTTTAGATATGTCTTAGCAAAATATTGTAAATATTGCGTAAAGACAAGCAAACTCTACTTGTATCCATACACTTTTTTTTTTCAACAGACTTTAAAAAACGAACTGTTTTAAAAGGTTTAAAAACTAATAAACAATCTACGCACAACAATCTGTCCATGTTGGTGTCCTCAGCAGTAAAAAACATGGAGCACTTTTAAACAAATGTTATTGTAAGGAAAATGAGTTAAAAATTACATTTTTAAATGTAAAGTTTTGAGATTTATTGTTGATTGAATGGGTTTTGGTCAGATTGGGTAGCCATACATGAACTGTGACATTGGCACGATGCTCAGTACTAATGAGCCCAAAGTGTGCAAAGATAATATCCCCCACACCATTGCACAACCACCACCAGCCTGAACCATTGATACAAGGCAGGATGGATCCATGCTTTCATGTTGTTGATGACAAATTCTGACCCTACCATCTGAATGTCACAGCAGAAATTGAGACTCATCAGACCAGGCAACGTTTTTCCAATCTTCTATTGTCCAATTTTGGTGAGCCTGTGTGAACTGTAGCCTCAGTTTCCTGTTCTTATCTGACAGAAGTAGCACCCGGTGTGGTCTTCTGCTGCTGTAGCCCATCCGCCTCAAGGTTTAACATGTTGTGCATTCAGAGATGCTCTTCTGCATACCTCGGTTGTAACGAGTGGTTATTTGAGTGCGGTTGCCTCTATCAGCTGGAGCCAGTCTGGCCATTCTCCTCTGACCTCTGGCATCAACAAGACATTTGCGCCCACAGTACTGCCGCTCACTGGATATTTTCACTTTTTTGGACCTTTCACTTTAAACCAGGGGTGTCCAAACTCAGTCCTAGAGGTCTGGTGTCCTGCATATTTTAATTCCTATACTAATTAAACACACCTGAACCAGCTAATCAAGTTCTTTCTAGGTATACTAGAAAGTTCCAGGCAGGTGTGTTGAAGGAAGTTGGAGCTAATCTATGCAGGACACCGGCCCTCCAGGACTGAGTTTGGACACCCCTTCTTTAAACCCTAGAGATGGTTGTGCGTGAAAATCTCAGTAGGGCAGCAGTTTCTGAAATATGCAGAATCTGGCACCAACAACCATCCATGTCACGTTCAAAGTCACTTAAATCAGCTTTCTTCCCCATTCTGATGTTTAGTTTGAGTCTTGACCCTGTCTACATGCCTAAATGCCTCGACTTGCTGCCATGTGATTGGCTGGTTAGAAAATTGCATTAACAAGCAGATGAACAGTACCTAATAAAGTGGCTGGTGAGTGAGTATCTATAGCTTTATTTTTATTTCAGATTTTGTTTAACTTTAATTGCCAACTCATTCCTCTTGTCCTATTTTCCCCCATTTCATCTGGTCTCAAACTGCTGTTTATGAATTATTTTTGGTATTTCCACTCTCATGAGCTTTCATGCTCCTAAATCTTATTCTTACCCCAAAGTAAGCTGGGTAAGCTACAAAATATGACCAGTACTAGAACACCATGAATAAACAAAAACCGCTTTCACAGGACACTAGAATTTTGCACATATAGGTTTTATCTTATTTAATTGGAAAATACAAAACCTAAATTCAACAAAATGACATTTAAACAGTGGCTCAGTGGTTAGAACTGTCACCTCACAGCAAGAAGACCTCTGGTTTGAGTCCCAGCTGGGCCAGTTGGCATTTCTGTGTGGAGTAGCATGTTCTCCCTGTGTTCATGTGTGTTTCCTCTGGGTGCTCCGGTTTCCCCTCACAGTCCAGGCATGCGCTATAGGTGAAGTGAATAAACTAAATTGGCCATAGTGTGTGTCTGGATGTTTTCCAGTACTGGGTTGCAGCTGGAAGGGCATCCGCTGTGTAAAACATATGCTGGAATAGTTGGCAGTTCATTCCACTGTGGCGACCTCTGATGCATAAAGCTGAAGAAAAATGAATGAATGTTTTCTCTCCAGCCAAAAATAGGTTGATATGAAAATGACAGGTTGCTTTTGGTACTTTAATTTTATTTCACTTACTTTGCCAAATAAACACTTCATATTTGTTTGTTTTATATGCTTTATTTTTATTTCAGTTTTTATATTCAGTCGTTTACACTTTAAGGTGACGTGGTGGCGCAGTGGGTATCTCTCTCGCCTCACAGCAAGAAAGTCTCTGGTTCGAGCCTCGGCTGGGTCAGTTGGCATTTCTGTGCGGAGTTTGCATGTTCTCGCCGCGTTCGAGTGGGTTTCCTCAGGGCACTCCGATTTCCCCCACAGTCCAAAGACATGCGGTACAGGTGAATTCCTTCATTCATTTTCTTTTCGGCTTAGTCCCTTCATTAATCCGGGGTCGCCACAGCGGAATGAACCGCCAACTTATTCGGCACGTTTTTTACGCAGCGGATGCCCTTCCCGCCACATCCCATCTCTGGGAAACAACCATACACACTCATTCATTATGGACAATTTAGCCAACCCAATTCACCTGTACCGCATGTGGGGGAAAACCGGAGCACCCGGAAGCACCCCACTCGAGAACATGCAAACTCCACACAGAAATGCCAACTAGCCCAGCCAGAAGAGCATCCACTGTGTAAAAAATATGCTGGATAAGTTGGCGGTTCATTCCTCTGTTATAAATAAAGGGAGTAGGTAAAGAAAAATAAAATAATTAAGCTATTTTTAGTTTTGATTTTAGCAAGGGCAACCAAAAAAAGCTTTTTAGTTCTTTAAAAAAGAAATAAACAGTGGAGGCGTTCTGTAATATAGGTACATTTATGAGAAGAAAAAAATTGTTTAACACAATGATATTATTTATCAAATCGTGCAAAATCTTTAGTAATTCCACAAAGTAAATCTTGTAATGTGAAAGTCAAACCTTCTTTATTCTCACCCAGTCTGCTTCTGACCAAACTGCAAGTAAAAAAAAACATATGTCCTCAATTAAATGTTTGCTTATATTACATAGTGAATTTTACAACAACAACAAAAATAGGTCATACCGTAGTTGGACAATTTTAAGACATCCCGGTGCACCTTTAACCCCGCCGTACACACCAACCATCACTCTCTGTGCGCGGAAGCTGTCAACTACCGCTGGATGATCGACACCTCGTCGTATCCAACGAGAGGCGAGAGCGTTTCGAGTAGGCGGGTCTAAACGCCTCCAGCGCACCAGCGGAGGAGGTGTTCCTGGCGGCCATCTTTGATGCGAGAAGTGATTGTTTGACGAATAGAAATAATAGGAAATAATAAAAAATATACCGTGAAAAGTTGGAGGAATCGTGGCGAAGCTGAAGGGGATATTAAGAGGCAAGGTGAAACTCAGGAAAATCAGGTACAACCTCCTCACGACGTGTGAGCGTCACTTCAATTACGTGCTGCTTTTTTCTTTTCCTTTCCAAATTGTATTCCAGCCCAAAAAAAAAAAGCTCGAGCAGGTCTACAGGCTCACGAGCCGCATGCTGGAACAGAGCGTTTTAACTCATCCAAAGTGGCAATATCATCACACAAGTGTCTCGACATGCGTAAAAAGTACTGCACATGCGAGTTAAGTTGGATGGGAGAACATAATGAAACCACATGCATGCAAACACACTGAGAGATTGTGCTTTCACATTGAGGAAACATTAGCAATATTTCAAAATCACAAACGAGCTGTTATTATCTAGACTAGGGGTTTACTTTAAACTGTTAAGAGATCAGACGGAGGATCTGCAAGCTGATGTGTTTTGCATTTGTTATATTGTTGCAAGAACTCAATAGATGCGCGCGCCCGTGTCGGGAAATTTTGATTGACGTGCAGCTGTCATGCTGATTGTTTCTTTATGTCGGGATCAGCACTGCTGATGATTTAATAGCACATTTCACATACACTGGTTTCTGATTCAGTACTAACTGCAGTGCTTGGATGCATGAAATACTGTCTTTCCTCACACAAGCTTGTGCCTCTCTCTCTGCTGTGTTTTGATAAAACACTAGTAAATCTCGATTCCTCATTCGCTGTTTCATGATTTAATTTGACATATTTGTCTGCATTGGTTTATTTAAATAATCAAACAAGTCAAAATCGAAATGATGTGTTTAGGCATTAAATATATACAGAGTTTAGGGATGTAACGATTCACCTGACTCGCGATTCGATATGATACTAATTTCACGATTTTGACTTTTTAGCAAAATTGTTTAAAACAATTTTAAGGTGAAGAGCCTTTAAGTTTTTTCTTAAATGCTGTAGATTTTCCAATAATATAAAATAAGATTTTCCCAAATATTTCCTTATTATGTAACAAATGTAAAAACCCTGAAGGTACACTGACTCACTAATTCCGGTCATGCCATAAAATTTGTTCATTTTGGCAGAGCATTTTTAATTTTATATCTGAAATGTACATTATTGATCTGTCACCAGAGCCAAAATTGGGCATTTTTGGAGACACCTCAGAAATAGGAGATAAATGTATATCACAGGCCACTTCTTTGTGTATGATATTAGCAAAGAAAATAATTTTAAAAAATTGGAAGTCAGATTACGCGCCTGTCTTTGAAACCTGAATTAGGAGCCTAAGTTATGTGTTGCCCATGGAAGAAATGCGATATGTGATGGCAGACAAACTAAACACATTTTTTAAAAATCTGGCATCCAATTATGTTTTATATCAGTAATGCTGACTTGTAAATCTTTATAGGTGGGATTGGTTTGGCATAAGTCGAGTTGTGGAGCCTACACATTTCTCTGTAAATTATTATTTTTATATTTAATTCTATTTATTTCTCTTATGCTTTCTGAATGATACTGTATTATGTTGTGTCCGACTATTTGTGTATTTTGAAACGGCCTTTGGGCTTTTTTTTTTTCTGTCTCTTTTTTTGGTTCTGTTTATGTTATTTTCTATTTTCTTATGCTAAAAACAATTTTAAAATTATATTAAAAATGTTGTTAAAAAAATTCACTTTGCTGGTCAGTCTTTCACTGTCACAGCAGAAGCCCCTGTTTCACTGCGATTGAGAAAATGAAAGTAAACTCCATTTCTCTCTGTGTCACTGTGGCCCATTTGACCTGCTGGTGTGACTTTTCCTCTCCTCGGCTGTTAGAGCGATACTTCTGGATACAGACACAAGCTTGTGTGCAGAGTGAGTTTTCTCTGACGCGCACCTTTCAAAAAATTTGCACATAGCAACGATGCATAGCGCAATCTCTGTGATTGGTTGGCTTGGTAGTGCTGATGAGTGTAGGCGGGACTGAGAGCCACTCCGTTGGAGCGAGTGTTTACAAGTGTCGAGTCCTGTGAAGGAGCTCCAGTTGAAAAGTTTTATTTTGTGTTTACTTTATGGTTAAAGTTGTTGCACGTCTGCCAGTTCTATTTTAAAATTAGTGAGTTGTAGCTGCTTATATATTAAGGAAGCGTTCAGAAAAAAACAAAACACCAGCGAAAAAACTCCACACAGAGGAACTTAAACACCTCACTGCCCGCTAGCGTTTCAGAAGTGTTATTGCAGAGGAACACAAACAGCACGCAGAAGTATAAATGCACAGCAAGGCATGGGCCGTGGGTCACGGCCATCACTCTGCGGAAGTATCAACCAGGCTTTAGAAAGAACTCGCCAGACAAGGCTCAGAAAGCGAGCGGGAGATTTATATTTGTTTGTTTGCTATAAATGCTCATGTTGTTCTGTGCATGTACTTGAGTTTTTAAAGGTGCAGTTTATATACCTGACTGTTTGTATTAAAGGACAAAATTGTATTACAAATAATATATAAATATTTTTATACATTTTAATACAAGAATTGCTGTGCTGTGAAGAAGATATAAAACTGTGTATGGAAAGCATCGTCAATGCACTGTGATATCAGTGCATAGAATCGAATCGATGGCATGATAATCGTAACCGAACCATGAGACTAGTTTAGGTTCATACTTCTAACATTTAGGATTTTTTATTTATTTAACCACTTTATTTTAATTTGCCAACATCACTAAGATAAATAGTTTTAATAGTCAAAAGCAAAAATATTTAAACTAAATATCTCATCTCTTTATTATAAAACGAACATAAGTGTTAAACAGACTCTTAAACTTGATAAATAAAATGTAACAGAGTGTGTGCAATGGTAAAGAGCAAATGTTGAACAATCAAAACAAACTTTAAAGTTGATCAACATCTGTAAGGTTGATGAATAATATTGATACAGAAAACCTTAAACTTTGTAAACAAAACAAATTATGATAGTCAAATTTAAGCTTTCAAGCAAAAGAACTAAACATCATTGTTCAAAAACATATTGCAACATTACAAGTTGTGAAGTTGAATGATTATATTACCACTATGCTAAAACGTCTTTCAGATGGGGAGCTAGTGGCTGGGATGCACAAGAAAAGAAACCAAAAAGCCACTCTGGCGACATCCTTGCATCCTTTTTTATTTACAAACTCCTCACTGCTGCTAGTCAAAGCACTCATTTTCGCATGTGTTGTTATTCTGACCTGAAGTGACAAGTGCGCGCACATGATTCCCTTGACCATTTACCATGTTCTTTGCTTTCGCGCTGCCCTGGCGTCGCTCATAACTAGGTTACCATCAATCGTTTTTTCAGAGGATGACAAATAGACAAATCATTGCTGTAGCTCTGATGCAAGTTTATTGAGAAAAGTAAAAAGCACTGCAGTGTTTGGCTGCGCTTGGTTATTCTGATGTAATTTGTCTGCCGTTATTACTGAAATGTGTAAATTCCATGCAAAGCGTGAAGTAGATATGTTAGTCCTACTTGCATGAATCGCAGTGTGCTCACGGCATCTGGATAATTTGAGATGTTTTCAACAAGTTGCGGCTTAAAATGTGCGCGCGCCACTTGCACAACATTTGTGCGTCACTCCTATACATGCGTCATGCAAGTCACGCGCCTTCTTTGGAATTGACAACTTACACCCTAAGCTTATTGGCACTGCTTTCAAGGTGCACATTCAGCAGCCACATTTACATAAAACTGAAGTGCTTCACACCTAAACTTCATACCGAAACTTTTTTTATCGATATTGACAATGGTGTTCGGTCAATAAATATTGATACCAATATCATCGCCCAGCCTTATATAAAATTACCTGAAGTTAACAGCAATATTGTTTTTTAAATTGCCTTTAACTGGCATGGAGTGGGTTAAGTAAAAAGACAACTATAATGATATTCTGTCAAAAATCAAATCAGTCTCTTCTGTATGCAGTGCAACCAGTTTTCACTTTGACAATGCAGTACAAGAGGGATTTATGTGTGAAAGTCCTTCAGAAGGGGCTATTTAATCATTAATGCGTGTAGGCTTCAAAGTAGCTTCTTGCTGTCATGTACCTTTACCATCAAGAGCTTTTGTATTTACAGAACAAAACAAAGGTGTGCATTCTCTGGCATTTTGATGGAACCTCCGTTTAACACACAAGATTTTTATACTTGCTGCTTGTCGAGTAAAACTGTTGAGATTTCTGAATCTGTGATAATCTTGCCCGCATTATTGCAATTCTTGAGTATGTGGGATGTGCGAAGTGTAGAATAACGCATTTTCTATGTTTAGACTGAGATCGCACTTCCTTATGTTTCACACCGGCATGCTTGTTTGCATCCCAACATGGGCTTTAAAGTCTGCGTGAACTGGAAGATGCTGAGACTTTTATTTCAGTATGTTGATGTACTTCCTACTGAAACTAAATGTTAAGTAGGGGCAGGGATTTATTTTGTGTGTTATTTCCTCATAGCAAACTGAAGGCTGATTTATACTTAAGCGCATGCATATGCTCCGGCGGAGTCTTCACACGGTCACATAGCCCTCGCCATGGCGGACACCGATGCTGAAGTGCACCATTCAAAAAAATGTAACTACATGTCAACTACATGTGTAGCTCAATTTCTGTGATTGATCCGCTTGGTAGCGCTGACGACTGTGGGCAGGGGTGAGAGCCACGTGAACCCATTGAGTGTTTAGAAGTGTTGAGTCCCATGAAGGAGCTCCAGATGGAAACTTTTGTTTTCTGTTTACCTTATGAATAAAGAAGTTGCACATTCGCCAGTTCCTGCCTCTGAATGAGTGCGTTTGAGCCACTTGTACATTAAGGTAGCGTTCAGACAAAAAAACAAAATACAGAAACAGAAGAACAAAAACCTCACTGCCAGCTAGCGTTTCGGAAGTGTTATTGCAGAGCAACACAAACAGCACGCAGAAGTATAAATGCACAGCAATGCACAAGGCAGGCGTCATGATAATTGCTCGAGGCAGAAGTATAAATCAGCTTTACTGTGCCTTCACACTGAAGGCGATGAGACCGTCAAATTTTCTACATTGATCTCGTATTTAAAGGGGCCGTTGCAGCATGTCATATAAGTTACATTCCTGCATAAAGCATTCTTTCTAGCATTAAAATGAATGAAGTGCCACCATGCCGCCCTTCATATCATTTACCTGATAGAAAAAGTATGTGCCTTGTCACTGCTTATTTGAATGATCTTATGTAAAATGTTACACAGTTTTCACATTCATGTTTCACATTTCCTAATAAAAGAGTATGTGATGATGCAACGGCTTTTTCACTTCTTATTAAAATGCTATTATGAAATATGTTGCATGCTTTGTTCTGTGTATGAAGACACATTTCACAAAAAAAAAGACTTCATACACTCGGATGCAGCTATGAAGTGAGCTTTTATTTTTATTATTTTTTGGGTTTTTTTCCCACTTTTTATTGGGATAGGATAGTGTAGTACAGACGGGAAAGAATAGGGAGCAGAGAGAGTGGAGGGATCGGCATAGGACCTCGAGCCGGGAATCGAACTAGGGATGCTGTGAGCACGATGGTGCTATATGTCAGCTCACTTAATCACTAGGCTATTGGCACAGACTATCCCAATCCCATTTCTATTTTTGTACCCCTCACCCTTCCCCTTAGCCTTT
Source organism: Danio rerio (assembly GCF_052040795.2). NCBI lineage: Eukaryota > Metazoa > Chordata > Actinopteri > Cypriniformes > Danionidae > Danio > Danio rerio. The sequence goes on along the minus strand of NC_141039.2, from coordinate 11,388,507 downwards.
ACAACGGAGGATTAAGGGGAAGGGCTTCAAAATGTACCACTAAGAATTGGGACAGCACTACAGCACCTGCACATGTCATCATATGTCATTGCGATCACATGCTTCATATGAGATCAGACGATGGCGACTGCTGTAGTTTTTCCAGTTGTGTTATTTTTTGGTATTTATCTTCAGCAACTCACTGAAGACATATATTATGTCATCATAACGATTTAATGTGGCAATAAGATCGTAACTGTACTGTGGCCATATTCATCTATGTAAACACACAAAAACAACATTAACATTATAGCAGACACTGTAAAAATTCTCATTCCCAGCCACTAGACTTTTCTGACAGGCTATTCCAGTGTCATCAAGTGTCAGAATATTGTTGGACTGCTATACAGGAGTTATGATTATGGATTATAGATTGTGAAATTTAGCGTTTTTTATTTTAGCGTTTTTTTTTTTGTTTGTTTTTTTTTAAAGCATGATGCTTAAACCCCAAATGCGGTTATGAATATATTAAAACATGTGTTTGTTTCTTGTAAAAATTCCTAATAATAACAAAAAATAATACTTTGTGGATCTCCTTACTGCAGCTGAGCCTTGTATTCTGGAAAATTTTGTTACCTCCTGGTTTCGAGTGTGATCCTAAAAAAAATCTTCATTCAAAAGGCTATTCACCCCTTCCCCTTAGCCCTATGTCTTCAAGCTAAAGAGAATTGGGACACCCCTACCCCTTTTCGTGAACGCACAAAATGAGGGGTAAGGGGAAGGGCTAAGGGTAGAATTTGGATTGGGCCAAAGTGTTGAGTCAAAATGTCATTATATTTGGTATTTGCAAGTGTTCTTGGTTTAGCATTAGCAACATTGGGCCATACTTCACAGAGAAGCTATGCATACAGCTGTCAATATTTAAAAATACACATTTTAAATTGCACACACATGATGATAAAAAAACTAAGCTCAGTATTGCAGTTAGAATAGAGATGCATTTTGAAAATAGCTCAATTCTATTCCTTTATAGCTTGAAGGATTTTATATTCATGATAAAAGCATATACGGTGCAATTAAAGAGACAACTATATATTTTTCATAAATGTATTTTAATATTTATACATGACCATACTAATTTTTGGTGTTGCAATATATATTTACAAATTCAAAAATAACGTAAAAGCCATTTAACAAGGACATTTACATTTTACCTTGCCGATATCAAAGTTAATTAATAGGACATTTAATATGACATATAATAAGACATTTGCATCATTTTTGACATTACATTGCAGAAACTAAATAACATTAAGAATGAACAGCATTGAATGAATTGCATGGCTATTTACTAGACATGCTCCGATTAGGATTTTTGCAGCCGATACCGAGTACCAATTCCTTGTCAGGGTGATCGGCCGATACAGAGTGTCGTTTTCGATGCTTTAAGCTTTATAATGCATTAAGCACATTTTCTTTCCAAGTATGCTACTTAAGGAAAGATCTCCCCTAACTTAAGGGAATAAATTAAGGACGCTGTAAAAGATAATATCTTAAACACGTCTCTTATAAGCATATAGGAGTAAACATGTCATGGCCAGAAGCAGCGTGAGTCATGAAATGTGATTATCGGCCGATACCGATCTTCTGCCTATTGATCGGAGCATCTCTACTATTTACATTATTATGCTGTTGTGATTCGATAATCATTGGCATAAAATGATCTTAAAATAACAGTAATATCGCTTATCCCAACAATATCTGTGTAAATATATCACTCAATAAAAATTCGCTCAATAACGGTAAAATTGCTTATCCCACAAATATGTGTAAATATATCGCTCAATAAAAATTTGCTCAATAACAGTAATATCGCTTATCCCAACAATATCTGTGTAAATATATCGTTCAATAAAAATTCTTGACAGGCCTACCTTTAATTGCAAAACGCATTTAATACAATCATCCTAATAATATTTCATTTAAAGACATGTCTTTTCCATGTCTATTTGTCTTTTACATGTCTATTTCTCATTTTCCTTTCTACTTCTCTTCCATTCACATTTGTTTTCTTTTTTTTTTACTAATTTGAAAATACCAACACACATAAATCTAATACAATGAAATCAAAACAGCGAAATAAAAACATTCACACAGATATGTAATGCAATGTAACCCTGTAAGGGACTACATAAATGTTTAAATTAACCTTTGGGAAAATAAAATGTAAAAATATGGATGAAACAACACATCAACATTCAGCAAAACACACATATATTTATGTAAAATGAACAACGTGCTTATTCTGTCCTATTAAAATATATAAAAACATTCTAATGTCACGATCGTATGTACACAAATGTAAAGCTGCTTGTTTTGATGCTTGAAAAAACCCTTTTCATTTCTAAAATACACAATTCAGACATTTGTTTTAATATCAAGACTTATCAATAAAATTATTCCCCGCTCTCCTATATAATAAGGTTTCATTTGTCTTATATAGGCAACCAGAACTGGCAAATAATATTTATTTATTTTTGTATGAAAATTGGCAGTGTTGCATATTTACACTGTACATTTTGTGGAGGTGTAGTGTGTAATTTATTCAGCGTTAAAGTACCACATTTATTCTACTTTAATATGTGGAGACAATCTATCACTATTTGTAGGTTGACTACCAAAGAGAGTGGCATGTGAACACTTAATTGTTATTTCCATCCGCAATAGTAACTGCAATATTTTTGGTATTAACATGAAATTATCTATTTTAGAAAGCTGTGCTGCTATATATAAAAGCAAAAACAAGCTTTGGTTAGTTTGTTGTGGTTTGATATGCCTTTGGGTTCAGCTGCTTCCAGAATTACCAAGGGCGAATATGAGTATTTGCATTTTTGTGTTCAACATAAAGCTGTGCAATCTTCCCTACAGCGATCACAAGAGTCATTCTGTGTGTTTGCAATGGCGTCACTGTGCCATTACAGTATTTACATTAGTAGTTCAGGAATAAATGTGTTGTTATAAAATAGACCATCAGTTTGAAAGGCTTTTTTTGAGGACATATGGCATTGAATCACATTATAATGACAGTGTTGTAGACGTATGACAGTATAAGATAATTTTTTTTACCAACTTGTACTGCATCATCATGATATTGACTTGCAATGATTTCAACACTATGAATAAGGGAATCTGATTGCTGATTTGAACAATGCTGATTTTCACCTTTATATTTCTAGCAGAAGAAGGCATGAAGAAAACATCATAGTCAAGAAGTCATGGCTGATAAAAGAAAACTTCAAGGTATGGTAACAGGAGAAAAAACTGTCTTATATATGTTTAATGGTCTTCTTGGAAGATCTCTTAATGCAGTTTAGTTTGTGGAGAATATTACACGAGTAGCTTACATTATTTAAGATGATCTGCTGTTTGCGTGTCTGTCAGAGAAAATGGCCTGGACTCACCCCATCCCATCATGTACTGAAGGGTTGCTTCTTTCTCCTCAGGTGAAATAGACAGATGTTTGAAAAAAGTCACAGAAGGGGTAGAGCAGTTTGAGGACATTTGGAAAAAGGTAGGAAACAACCACAACAACTCATTAAATTTCATTTGCACAGTTTTAAGAAGAACATTGTAAATAATTGTGGGAATTTTATTGAAATGTTGTTTGAATGTTGGAATTAACTCCGTTTATAATCAGTGCTTCCCACAGGTTTGACATATACGTGCGGTGGTAGCAGGATTGAAACCCACAGCACATGTTTCCTACAAAAAAAAAAAGGATTTTTAACAATAATTTATGTATTATGACACTGTTATACACTTTTTTTTTTAAGTTTAAAAAAAGACCCCATGTGCACCCACTGACAGGTCAAATCTGCTGCTGACATTTTGTACAGAATTACCAAAACATGTTAGATATGTATAAAATATGTAATATATCAACATCATCAAATAAAAAAATATAAAACAAATGAGAAATAAATGACAAAGGAATAAAAACAGACAATGGGCCCTTTCATACACCGATCGCAATAAGGTGTAAGACATTTTTGGCAAGATTTGTTGCTATTTTCAGATCAGCACAACCTTATTTTCACATTTTGCATTGCGTTGTTTGAATAGTAAATCCATTTGTGCCACTTTGTTGACTCATGGGTGTTCTGGTTTAAAAAGGAGGCGTGTTAGGGCGTATTGTTGGCACAATACTATTTTGAGGAACTGAAATAGACTGCGCCACTGACCAACTTAAAGCTGGTCTAACGTCCAGAGCAGATTGTGTTATGCGCCTTATACAGGTCCAAAACGCATACACGTTGCTTTATACACACAGGATCTACAGCAAAACACAAATATCTTTATATATGAACACAAATTAAAGTATTAAAATGTTTTTAAAAATTATTATTTTCTGCATAAATATAAAAAACACTATCTCCGTGCCTTCATCTCGGGGAGCATTTTCCAGTTTATTCATGGCAATTTGCATTTTTATTATAATGTTGTTGTTAATTTTATTATTATGAGTGTTATTTATTATATGCATACTTATATTTGTTTTAATAAAAACAAGTGTAGATTTGTCCACCTGTCGGGTTTTGGAGGTGTCTGTATCACCATATGGGGCATATAAACAGGATGTGTATTTGGATATAACTCCGTTTTTTGTGCACATTTCATTATTCTTGTTTATTAATCGGTTTGCTGGAAATTAGAACTGAATTTAGAAATAGTTTTGAAACAAATCTTTGCGCTCAAACAAAATTAAATATGTAGGCTAATGGATGTCTTCGGTGGAGTGCTAACAGCAGTTTCCTTATCCGTGAAAGTAAAGGAGTAAAGAGTAAAAGTAAGGTAAAGAGAAAGTAAAGAGGCCGAATGGAGGATGCTTGTTCTTTATCCTCGCACTGCAGATGTTTTGTTTAACTGTTTTCTTGCTAGTGAAGCATTTTGTTTTTTCACTTACAAATTACGCCATGGCGAAACGCAGCTAACTCTTAAAGGGAATGGGAGATGAGACTCTGATTGGTTTAATGCACGTTATGCTCAAAACATAACCAAAACTCATTAAGAGAATCAGCACACCCCTGTTAGACCATGCGCCAGGGTGGAGGGCGTATTTTTTCATCCTTAAAATAGCAAAAGTTGATTTGGACACGCCTTTTGCACCATGCACTTTAGACTTTGCACGTAGATAATTAAAGTAGAGCCCAAAATCTTTAAAGTATAATATTTACTAGAATAAAAAGTGTAGATTAAATAAGGCAAATTAGTTAATTAACAGTTTCTAACTATATACAAATATTTTGCAGGCAGTTTAGATGTGAGATCTAAATCATTTAGATCAAAGAAGGAATTATTTATCGTTTTACTCGGCGAAGCCAAGGGAAAGTAAATCAGGCTTAAAATAAAAATGTAATGCAAAAACGCATACAATTAACAACGACTTTAGAAATCGAAACCAAAAGCCTAAACTCTGACATTTTAGGAGAAACCCCGGACAGACATATTTTTAAGCCGGAAAAGGCGTGTCTTTGTGGGTCCTGTGGGCCTCTCTATATCATGTGAGATTGTCTGTGGGAGTGGTGGCAGTTTTCGCGCACACACAACGAGAAATAAAAAACATGCAGGGTGAGAGAAGATTTTCCACTGGTTAGTCGATCATGGATGCTTGTCTATTGGGCGGATTAAAATAAAAACCGTAAAAGGTTGATGATAGGAAGAAATTAAATATCACTTTAATATACCGTTAATATACCTGGGCGGCCTGCCCAAGTAAAGTCTATGTGTGGGAAGCACTGTATAAATTTTGTTATATATTTGTGAAAACTGTCACTTTTTTCAAGAATGTTTGATAAATAGAAATAGAAATTTATCTGGAATAAATAAAATCGTTTTTTGTGTCACTTTTAATTGCTCAGTTTAATGCATCCTTACTGTATGAAAGTATTGATTAAAAAGTAGCCCTGACCCAAAATCTTGAACTGTAGTGTGATAAAAAAAAAATAATTAAAAAAATCATAAATGTTTAATGTGACTTTTCTTTGACTATTTTGCCCACATGAGTCATCTATAACTTGTCCAAACACAATGCAGAGAAGGCACCTGTTAGTTTTCATCCTTAATTTCTCAAATGTTTTCTATAAGCTTGTTTATTTGTTTGTTTTCAGCTCCACAATGCAGCCAACGCCAACCAAAAAGAAAAATACGAGTCTGACCTCAAGAAAGAGATTAAAAAATTACAGGTGAGAATGATCTGTTGATGCATAGTTGATTATAAGATGTGTTTTTATGATCACGATAGGACAGTAGTTGGACTTGGAGAGAGAGTGAACTACTTTTACTTTCAATTAATTGGTTTGTTTGGTTGCTCACGGTGTGCTTGGCTTTATTGTTAACCACGAGGACAAGCTCTACCCACGCCGAGGGTCATGTATGCACGTGTCCGTTGGGCTTGGCGGCAGCGAACGAGTCGGGCATGCTTGATTTTCTGGCGTCCATCTCAATTTTCTTTCATTCTTTCCTTTTTACATGCTCTTTCTCTTTCTGTCTGCGTTGAATCTGCAGCGCCTTCGTGACCAGATTAAGACATGGGTCGCCTCTAATGAGATCAAAGACAAAAGACAGCTTGTGGAGAACCGCAAACTCATCGAGACGGTGAGTAAATGTCTGTTTTAACCTGACCAAAAAAACAAGGTGTGATCCTGATTATTAATAGCAGATTTTAACAACATTGTTGGGTGAAGTACACATATAATGAGCACATATAATAAGTTTATTTTTGGTAAGTGTTTGGATTGGGATGCACTGATTTTTTGGCCATTATTGATAACCGATAACTCTTCAGATTTGAAGGCAGATAACAGAAATGTTAGCTTATTAATATTTCCCAATGTTATATTTTTATACAGTAAACAACTGATTTTATTTTAAAAGCCTCATATTAGTTTTAACTTATCTTATGAACTTGACGGTCTACTCAAAGCAAAAAAAAACAATCATTTTGAAACTGCAAGGTTTTTATATAGACCTGTATTCACGATTTCACATAAGTCAGCATGCCAAAAATAATTATTACTTCTTCTTCGCAAAGCAAATTAACATTGAACTTGACTGTTACATAAAAATAATAGGTTAAATAACAAAACGGGATTTAATTAACAAACAAGTAATATAAATATAATTTAAATAAAATGAAAAATCAAAGAACTAAAAACAGAAACCAGCTCAAATATTTTTGAATAAAACATCTTACAGTATTGTACATATTTATTTATTTAATTCTCTAACCAGGAATGTCACATTGAGATACATTATCTCTTCTACCAAGGAGTTCTGTATCCTGAGGCAAAAAAATCTATGCTATTCTTAAGTAGTTTTTAAGGTAACCCCGAAACAAAATGCCTACATTTTGACTGTGGTTTATGACTTGTTTTTTTTGTTTTGTTTTGATTTTTCACAGCAAATGGAACGGTTTAAGATAGTGGAGCGGGAGACCAAAACGAAAGCGTACTCTAAAGAGGGTCTCGGCCTTGCTCAGAAAGTCGATCCTGCACAAAAAGAGAAAGAGGAGGTCGGCCAGTGGCTAACGGTAAGAACGGCCAGTTAAAGTCATTAGCTGGGTTTCCATCAGCCTGTATTAACACTAGAACTGCCACAGGGCACATTTTATGCGTTGTTGCTTTTCAGATGTACTTAACAGACCTTCAATAAAACATTAAGGCCTCCAAGTCTGAAATTGACCCATTTACAATTCTTTGTTGTTAAAAATGTTTGATCAAAAGGGTGCATTATACCTATAACCACCAGTGCGGGTCAGATTTACCTGCTATGAAATTCCTGCATATATGCACTTGTTTTATTCTTAAGTCACTATTAGTGGGAAATTCAAGTTAATAAAGTTAAAATATGTAAATGAAGGCAATTTGAGGATGCCAGAGTGGTATTAGAAGCACACAATGCCATCAGTGATGATGAATCTTATGATGGGAAAATAAGTGATGCTTCCTGGGTTGCTTCTGTATCTGACGTCTCATCTGAAATCCTGCTCATAAATGTTCAAACTCTACCTGTGTTTTTTCTCTTATTTAAACTATAAATTATATGACTAATCAAATTCATAATCAATTATGTGTATTGTTTGCTTGAATTTGTCATTGCATTGTTGTAAATTATTGTTTATTATTGTCTATAGGATCATTTAGTCATTTAAATGACTTAATATAGGATAAACTACATTGCATTATAATATTAAATCACCCAAGTATATATTTAGCTGCTTCTAATTTTCGTTGTAAGTGCAGACTTGTACCTTATTGCTGCCATTGTGAAAGCGATTTATTGCAGCCAGCTTGAAAAAGCCTTAAACTAAAACAACAGGACAAGACACGGTTGATTTCTAGACATAATTGATTCATGACAGCAGGCATTTCTTTGTTAACACAGTGCTGTAATACAGAAAAATAGCGAATTTGTAGCCATTTATAATTAAAATAAATGTGTAAAATTTACCTGCATTGGCAGTATTAGGTACTCAACAACCAGTGTTGTATGATATAACTGACGTTATCCAGCTCAATAGCTGTCCAAAACCTACCCAAACTCACAAAAAAACACCCAAAAAATTCTATTCATATTTTATTTAATTTTTATTTATTAAAAAAAAATTAGCCTAGTTGCTTTAATTGTCAGACTTTTTAACCATACAGCAACCCACATCAGCAGTCACAAAGCTACAATAGAAAAACTATAACTGGATCACATCACAACACTGCACTTATTGTTCTGTAGACTACACCGCGTATTCGCCTATATATTGTAGATTTGTTAAAGATTATGTTTAAATAGTTGCATTAAATATCCTGTGAAATTAAAGTCAGTTTTATTTTAATTAGCTTTTGTGCTCCAATGCATCTCTAGTAAATCTGGTGAGCCTAAAAAGAATTCATTTGGCAACTCGCGAAAGGGTGACTTGTTTAAAACAACAGAAGCAGGACACAGGAGTTTTAGCTTCCACAGTAGCTTCATGGATTCCTAGTATATATTCAGGTGGATGCATAATGGCGTAAATGCATAAATTCGTCCCATTTGGCGTTTTACGTTTTTTTAACAATTCTATGTTTGTTTTTGCTGTTCATCATGGGAAAAAGGTTCGATAATAGTTTTATGATAAATATCTGTGACTGTAACTGCAGGCGCTTTGCCAATTGCGAGTCCAATTTGTCCAGCAGTCAGATTTTGATAAAACTTCCCTTTATCTGCTTGCGGGTGGGCTAACGCAGTTTGCGCTACACATTGGTCACCACTAACTAATGGAGTAAGAGCTCACAGTTACGTTTTGTTAAACAAACTGGATATAAAAATTATGTTTCAAAACCGCCCACATTTTGTCAACCCACCTAAGCCATATTTTACCCTCACAATCAAATTCAAAAACACCCAATCTGGCAACACTGACAACAGCATCTGGCGGATCTTGTGTGCATCATTTTGAAGTGTCACATGAGAAACAAGTGATGGAAACTGAAACATTTTTAATAATCCCTTATTTAAATAAGTTTTTTTTCATTCACTTGAGGTGGTTTTGGACTTTAGCAAATCCAAATAATGAAATGGAAATGCATTTGTTGATTAAACTCGCAAGGTGCATCCCAAATCGCAAACTTATGCACTATTCTATGCCATTTCGTAGTATAAATATTATAAGTAGTGCACTCACACTGAAATATTATTTTTAATCCAAAAAATAAATAAGTGCCCTTTAAATATCCGGATGGTGCAGTTATTCAAAAAGTGTGGAATGTTGGACACTTTATGCACTCAACGGCGGCAGCTTTGCTCATAAAGCGGAAGGGGAGGGGTTATCGGGCGCTGACGTTGGATTGCTTTATTTATCACTCTATTTGGATTGTGCATGCAAAATTTTCCCATGTCAGTGATTATGCCACCTCCTGATGGTGAATGCAGTTATTCTCGTGGCAAGGAGTTTGGTCATTTATTTCACTAATTTAGCAAACGTCTAAAGTCATCTGGGAAACTGTTTGAAATTCCGGTTAGTAAAAATGTTAGTGTTCGCATTTGGCAAGACGCTAAATTCATATTCATATTCTATGCTGTTGACTGTGTTTGTGCATAAGTACATCGTTCATAAAATATATGAACACAATGAGACCCAGAGTCCCTTTAAGTTCTTGCCTTTTGGTCAGTATGCTTGGACATTCTGTCTGAATGGGGAAACATCAAATTCTCTTAAACTGTTTGTCAAGCTTACAGCTACATTACATATTTGGAATCTCCAACAAAATTAAACAACAACTGTCTCATAAGTTTTGTTTTTAAATTCGAATTTAAAAAATCGGCATGCGCACTCGAAAGGAACGAGATCACGACACCAACCTCATTTATGGTTGTTCTACACTATCATCCTCTGCATAATGGTTGTCTGATCACACTGCTCTTCTGAAGTAATACACAACTTGGTCTTGATGGCGAATCTCCTCCAGAAATGACAGCGACTCTTTGTTTAAAAGTTTGTGGGTGTTTGATTAGTTGCTGTCATGTGATGTTTGACAGGATGGACTGTACCTTGCGTTTGTTTCATACAGATTACAAATCCAAAAAACTTTTGTTTTCAGGTATAGTTGGTAGAGATTTTAAGCTTTGTGGATATATTTCTTATGTCTGTGAAGCAAGCATTCACTGAGATTCCAGTGTGTTTGTTGACCACCAAACTGTCGTAAAAGCACACGTCTGGTCCGAGCTTCTAACGTCACTCTATATTGATTGATAATTGGCTCCTGTACTAGTAGGCGGGGCTTTGTTCGCCATATTGACCGTTACACTTTTTCCCATTTAAAACTGTGACATGGCTTCGGTATTCTATAGTCTTTGGTATGACATAGCGAACATCACATCCATGTTATTAATCAGCTGTCTCTATTATGCTTGCCTTGTTTACTGTTGGTTACTAGGTTACCAGTACTAAAGTCAACCATTATATAACAGCTTGGTGGAAACTCACCTAATTGCCTTTTGGGATTGTGTCCTTTTGTGCAAACTTTAAAAAGAGTCACTTCATGTTAGCAATGTTAACCTGGCTACTGTGAATGGTTCACAATCCATTTGGCGACCATAAAAGTTTGATGGGTCTTGATTTTTACTCATTTTTTGTGGGACTCCCATTAATACATCATTCACAGTAATATAAAAATGTTTTAATGGGATTTATTTACATTTCATGTTGACTTGATAAACTGTTGTGCCATTCTAAGGAGGAGTTGCGTCTTGACTCGATAAAACACTGGCCACTTTTTAGACAATAAAACATTGGGCTCTTTTTAGATTCCAAATGCCATGTTTTTAATGTAGATGATAGTAGGCGTCTGCTGTCAGGGGAGGAGTGAAAAAAGAGCAGCTTCACTCCCACTTATTGTAGTGGTCCCACAATCCATGTTAGCAAAGGCAAACATTGTGATTGCAGTCTTTGTTGCCAGTTAAGGGGATGTATTGATACTGCTTTTACATGGAGATTAACATCCGCTGTATCAGTTAGTAAATTCCACTAAATCAGATTAATATTTTAATATTTTAGAGTAATAAGACCTTTTTCTAACTGTATGTTTCCCAAGTTTTGAACTGGGATGCCATGTTAGGTTGAGGTCATGTAGCAAAGTTTCTGAAAAATGTCAAGGATAAGAAATTTAATTGCTGCTTTCCAAATAAATAAATAAAAATGGCAACAATTTTGAAGTGCCATTTTAAACCAATGTTTTTGAAAGTTTTTTATAAGTGTGGCCCCGCCAAAAGTGTTTTCATGTAATTTTTTGGAAACCTGATTTACTGCCTAATTCTGATATACACTGGCCACTTTATTAGGTACACCTGTCCAACTGCTTGTTAACACAAATTTCTCCAATCACATGGCAGCAACTGAATGCATTTAGGCATGTAGACATGATTAAGACAATCTAGTGCAGTTCAATCCGAGCATCAGAATGGGGAAGAAAGGTAATTTAAGTAACTTTGGCACCAGCATGTAGCATGGTTGTTGGTGCCAGACGTGCTGGTCTGAATATTTCAAAAACTGCGGATCTTGCCTAGGGTTTAAAGAGAATGGTCCAAAATAAAGAAAATATCCAGTGAGCGGCAGCTCTGTGGGCACAAATGACTAGTTGATGTCAGAGGAGAATGGCCAGACTGGTTCTAGCTGATAGATAGGGAACAGTAACTTAAACAACCACTCGTTACAACCGAGGTATGCACAATGCGTTGAACCTTGAGGCGGATGGGCTACAGCAGCAGAAGACCACACCGGGTGCCACTCCTGTCAGCTAAGAACAGAAAACTAAGGGTACAATTGGCACTGGCTCACCAAAATTGGACAATAGAATATTGGAAAAGCATTGCCTGGTCTGCTGAGTGTCGATTTCTGCTGCAACATTCAGATTGTAGGGTCAGAATTTTGCGTCAACACCATGAAAGCATGGATCCATCCTCCCTTGTATCAACAATTCAGGCTGGTGGTGGTGGTGGTGTAATGGTGTGGGGGATATTTTCTTGGCACACTTTAGACCCATTAGTATCAACTGAGTATCATGTCAACACCACAGCCTACCTGAGTATTGTTGCTGACCATGTCCATCTCTTTATGACCACTCTTCTGGTGGCTACTTCCAGCTGGATAACGCACTGTCATAAAGTGAGAATCATCTCAGTCTGGTTTCTTGAACATGGCAATGCGTTCACTGAACTCAAATGGCCTCCACAGTCACCTGACCTCAATTCAATAGAGGACTTTTGGGATGTTGTGGACCGAGAGATTTGTATCATGGATGTGCAGCCAACAAATCTGCAGCAACTGGGTGATGCTATCATGTCAATATAGACCAGAGTCTCTTGGGGAATATTTTCAGTGGTCTGTTGAATCTATGCCACAAAGGATTAAGGCAGTTCTGAAGGCAAAAGGGGGTCCAACCCAGTACTAGTAAGATGTACCTAATAAAGTGGTCAGTGAGTGTGTCAGTCTCACTGCTGTGAATGTAATTTAGCAAAGAACAGCAATTGTTGATAAGAAATGTTTCAACTTGCATGTACCTATCGAAATATGTGCTCATTATCGTCTTTTGCTTTGTACCTTGATCCTTCTAGAACACAATAGACACATTGAATATGCAAGTGGACCAGTTTGAGAGCGAGGTTGAATCGCTTTCTGTCCAGACCAGGAAAAAGAAAGGCGACAAAGAGGTCAGTTACTGTTTCTCCACACTCCTTTATTCTCATTCTCTTTAGTTTTTACAATGTGCCTTTTGATGTGGGGTAGTCTATTCTAATATTTCAAGATCTGAGCTGAAAACTAAACGCTTGTTTGTTCAAGTCCAGCAAATGTTCATACATGAATGATTTACTTTGTTCGTCTAAATAAGGGGGGTTTTGGCCTTTCTGTAAACCAGTTAAAAAAAATCAAATTCATTATTGATGCTAAGCATATCTTTTTGGCACTTCATTTATGTTTGAAGTCGTCTTCTTAAAAGTAAAATTCATTACATTACAATACTTATTTTTTTCAAAACCGATTACAATACAGACTTCTTCACAATACATATTTTAGAAGCTGTTCTCTTAAGAATAAATTTCTGTCCTCTTTCTCCTGAACTTGCATACACCAAACTTAACAGTTTCATTGGGCTTTTACAGAGGGATGTGCCATTAATTACAAATTAACTAGGGATGCTTATAATAATCGATTCACTGTTAACCAAACGGGTGCGTTTTTAACTGATTATCAGTATCCGTTAAACCACAGGTGTCAAACACAGTTCCAAAAGGGCCGCAGCTCTGCACAGTTTAGCTCCAACCCTAATTAAACACACCTGATCAAACTAATTGAGTCCTTCAGGCTTGTTTAAAACCTACAGGTAAGTGTGTTGGAGCAGGGTTGGAACTAAACTGTGCAGGGCTTCGGCCCTCCAGGAATTGAGTTTGACACCCCGGCGTTAAACGATTACAAAATATTATTACAACAGAATGTTGTGGGACTGCTATACAGGAGTTATTATTATAAACTATAGATAGCGAAATTTAGTGGTTTTTATTTGAGTGTTTTTCATTTTTATTTATTTTTTTTCTTTTAAAGCATGATGGAAAAACGTGAACGTGGTTAAGAATGTATTGAAATATATGCTAGTTTGTTGTAAAAAATTCTAATAATTACAAAAAAAAAACCTTTTGTGGATCTGCTTACTTCCGGGTGCAGCCATAAAATTTTCTTACCCCTTGGTTTCGAGTGTGGTCCTGAAAAATCTCTGTTTAAAGGGGTACCTAGCCTTTCCCCTTAGCCCTACGCCTTCAAGCTAAAAAGAATTGGGACACCCCAAGGACAAGGGCAGAGTTGGGAATGGGCCTTAGTGTACAACCAACAAACCAACCTTTTTTCCATTTGGGCAATTTCAGTTATTAATAGTTCTTGTAAAAGAGCAATTTTTAACATAGCCTACAAAGCCTAATTTACGAATCAAACAGATCCAAAGATTTTTTATATTTTTTTCTTAATGATAACTCGGTACCAACCTAAGGCTTTCAGCTTATAAAATAGCTTATAAAACATGTATGCAAATCAATGCAACATCATATGTAAACAAAAAAAATTGTTATATTGTTATATGCTATAGTAGCCTATACTTTACAAGAAGTCAACATATGAGCCTTGTCGTTGTCTTTCATCACGGGCACATGAACCTTGAGTAAGAGAGGAAATAAAAGCACACAAGCTCTAGGGTAAAACCAGACACTCAAGACATAATCTTCAAAATAAATAACCTTATTTGAAAATGTTGACAGAGGTTTATGATATAAAAATAACAGCAGAGCATTAATTAAATGCATATTTTCAGTGGGACAATCGATTTGAGGTAGCCTGCTATTTTTATTTGACGGAAGGAAAAAAACATTTGATGGGAAAAAAAACAGGCTATGCTGGTTCTTAAAAAGGATTCAGTCAGTGTTTTCTTTTTGTAATCTAAATTTGTCATTTGAGTGAAAAATGTCTAGGGCAGGACTGTTTATTTTAATTTAGCTTATTTCTATGCTGTTGGAAACACTGCAGGTGCATCAAGATGTTCTGTTGTTAATGTTTGCATATTAAGTTTTTTTTTTGTTAAGTGCCTCACCTTAAATGTACCAAAGTATTTCCAATGTGCTCTATGTTACTTGACAGAACATTATTGGATGCCCATAAAGGAATTTCATTATCATTATGTGATGTAGTAACGGTAATGCAGTATTTATGTTTTGTAAGTGACTATATAAAATATAATTGTCTGCTGTGACCTCAGAAGCAGGATCGGATCGAGGAACTAAAGCGATTGATCGAGAGGCACCGATTTCACATCCGCATGCTGGAAACCATCCTTCGAATGCTGGACAATGACTCGATACAGGTGGACTCCATCCGCAAGATTAAAGATGACGTGGAGTACTACCTTGATTCCTCTCAGGATCCTGACTTTGAGGAGAACGAGTTCCTCTATGATGACCTTGATTTAGAGGAGATACGTGAGTGCTTGAAAATGCTTGTCAGAAGGGAGTTTGTTTTTTTTTTTTGGTTCAGTTATAACATTTTTCCCTTCCTGTAGCCCTGCCAGTAGTTCCCACGTCTCCGGCAGGTCACCCAGACGATGAGATCTTCCAGCACTCCAGTTCTACCCCGACCTCCACAACGTCCTCTTCTCCCATTCCTCCCTCTCCGGCAACTTGCACTACGGTGAGCATCTTCTCCTGTAGAGGAATAGGGCTGAACTGTATCGCACCGTATTGGTAGTTTCTTCATATCTATCTTTAATGCATGATATTATCAGCCTCAGTAATGAAATGCACATCCCTAAATCCAGTTTATTCAAATGAGAAATTGAGTGTTTTTTTTTTTTTTGTTTTATGTTCATGTTTACTTCATTTGTGCTGATGAGAATTCGGAAGATGAAAAGAAAAGGGGTCATTCGACAGACAGTGAAATCAGTCAGGTGAGGAGAAAACCCAAATCATTACTCTAAATGTTTTAGGATCTTTTTTATATTGCCCTAATATTGACTTCCTGTCATTTTGTCACAGTCGCCTATCAAGAACGGTAACCAGTCTTCATCTCTGTCCTCGTCTTCTTCACTGTCCTCCTCATCCTCGGGAGCCTCTTCCATTTCTCTAATCTCAATGGCGACTCTGGCCAGCAGCGGGAGCTCTGCATCAGGTAGCAGCAGTCTCTTGGGTAACATCAGCGTTCCCCTCCAGAACTCTGGCAGCTATAGTTCAGCAACCCAGCAACAAACACAGCAATCCCAACAGCAGCACCAGCCCAAAAACTCAGCCTCCTCCCACTCAAACTCAACCTCGGCCAGCAACAGCATCTTGCTCCCAACATCCACCTCCACATCCCCACCCAACACCAGCACACTGGGCCCCCTGACGCCCAGCTCTCAGAGCCAGACCAATTTGGGAATGAGTCTATCTTCCAGTCTTGGCCTTGGGAAGGGGACTTCAGCATTGACTGGCACAAACCAGATGCCTAGTCTGGTTCTCTCAGGGATGCCGGCATCCTTGAGCGGGTTTTTGAGCGGATCCACCCCGGCGCCTTATGCACAAGCGGCTGCCGCAGGTTGTGTGGGCAGTGGACTGTCTTCAGCGATCGGAACCAATATTAGCAGTACAAACTCCAGTGGAGTGGTAACCTCGTTGGGGACTAATGGAAGTCTGGGCTCCACGAGCCTCTTGGGTTCTGGGTCTGGCATTTTGGGCCTTGGGTCTACATTCGCTGCTGTGGAGCCTTTGCCTTTGCTAGCTCCCAGTCCTGTGGGAAGCACACTGACCTCAGGGAGCAACGTGGGAGTTATTGGAAGTAGCGGAGGGACCTCTGGGACAGCGAACGCAACAGGAAGTGGCACACAACCACGACCACCTAGTGGACCAAAACAAAATGGTGGTTCAAGTGAGTAAAGAGTAGCTGTCTTAGCCAAAATACCTGAACCATAAAACTGTTCTTTTTTTGCACTGAAATATTTTTGGCAGTAACCCAAAAATATATTATACAGGTCAAAATGATTGACTTTTCTTTTATGTAAAAAAACATTAGAATATTAGCTAAAGATCATCTTTAATGGCGATATTTGGTACATTTCCTAAAATAGAATGAAATGAAAATTTTGATTAGTCGTGTGTATTGTCAAGCACTTTCACACTAGCACTTTTGGTATTCGGTGGTCTGGAGTATGGTTCGTTCGAACTCTGGTATGGTTCACTTCTGATATAAAGCAATCGTACCACAAAGAGCAAGTGAACCGCCAACTGTAAAACTAACTAGCACTTTCGTAACTTTCTTTCACGTGTGTATGTCTGTGTATAACCTACCTTGGCAACAAGCAGGACTAACCCAGTGTAAACAGCGATAATGTCTGATTGTCACAACTTCTGCAGACAATCATGTGATGTTCTAAAACTTTTTACAATTTTTTATTTATTTTAATTTTTTGTGGCAGATAGATGCATGTGGCTCTCTGTAATTTGATTTTGGTGAAAAAGCAAAAGATACAGTAAAAGCAGAATGGCCGAGATGTGCGTACGTCTCCATTTTGCTGCTTTGCTTTCGTTGCTGTCACCTAGCAACAGCTGTACACAAAACAGCATGATATGGCGCAAGTTTATCGGGGTCCAGAAGGAAAAAAGACAATGTGAACTAGGGTTTGGCCAATAGACGATGCCATCATCCATCGCCAATGGCCAATAGACTTTACGCCGATCCTCCGCCCCGCACCCGTCACAAATCCGCTCACGAAAAATACACACTTAGGCTCCATTTACACTAATACGTCTTAGTATTAAAATGGCATTTTAGAACGAAAATGATCCACATCCACATCGTGTTTTACCTTGCATTTCTGAACAGCCTACCTTCCGCTGAAAACGCACATCACGTGACCACACACACACACACACACACACACACACAGAGCCACACACACTGTCATGCACTCGTCTGAGCTGAGCTCCAGAGAGCAGTGCACGTTGGACAGTTGATCAAGGATATAGCGCTGGATCGTGTCTCACTATAGTTGTTAAACGTGATATTTAATTCATCTTGTCTCTATCTAATGACTCTTCGGTCTTTTGAATCTAACAGGTAACATGTCACAGCATCAGCACACTGCTTCAGTCTTTCACTTTCACACTTAGTAATTTTAGTGAAAACCTGAGATACTGTTGGTTGTGCACCTTTTTTATCGACCAACTTCCTGCGGAAAAAGTGATTGACAGGTGGTAATTTGTGTGTAACTTATCTTTATTTATTTATGATTTGTTTATGGGTAAAACAAAGACCATGTGGGTCAGGTAGTTAAAACAGTAGTCTACAAATAATTTATTCGTTATGAATTAATTAATTATTCATAAATAATTAATTTACTTCTGCCTATGACGACGATGCCATTGGTCTACATCGCCCAACCCTAATGTGAATACAAACCAGCCAAGAAGGTGGGACAAGGAGGGACAGTCGGACCAGGGTGTGAAAGCACCCTAAAGATTTTAGTTTTTTATCAATATTAATATATATATAATATTTTCAAATAGTTGAGTCTCAAATATTGTTTTATCATAACCAAACATTAATGGAAATCTTCTTTATTCAGTTTTCAGGTAATGTATAAACCTCAGTTAAAAAAAAAAACCACTTATGGTTTTGTGATCCAGGGTCACGTATGATAAAATGACACTAGAGTTTTCATAAATATGTTCACATTTTAATTTAAATATTGCCTTATCTTTCAGGTTATAGTGCTGTGGTAGGAGACAGCACATCAGACTCCGCCCTCAACAGTGCCAGCCAATCACAGAACAGCCAATCCTCATCCTTAAATTTAGCTGTAACAAATCAGCTGTAAGTAATGGCTTGCTCAGAACACCACAGCAACTTGTTTTTAACTTGTATATTTTCATATTTTATATAAGGATGCACAATATTATCAGAATGTTTAATATGCCAATAATGCTGGTATGTCTTATCAATAAGATGTGTTGATTATTAGCCTGAAACTACTCCAAAACGTGCTTGCTGGGGAGAATTACTTTGATCAAGTAGTTTTCCAGTGTTACATCATCAGACTCTGGCTCAAATTGTTCAAATTTGTTGGTCAAATTTACCATCATTAATTCTTACAACGTGCACAAACTGTACACATTTCAACATATTAAAAACAATAGTGAACTGATTTTTTCTACAGTAAAATTGGGCATTTTAACATGGGAGTCTATGAGGATTACTCCCTGTTGGAGCCAGCCTCCAGTGGCCAGTTGATGAATTGCATTTTCAGTAACTTCTGTATTTGCTTCACACTACTATTAAAAACACTTCAAACTACATGTTTGTGTGATTTGTCTCATTAAAACAGATTTTCTAAATGTTTTTTTCTTGCTCTCGTCAAAACAGTATGGACAGCGGGTCCAGCCTGCTGGGGTCAATGACACTGGCACCCAGCTCGCCCTCACCGGTGTACAGTGAAAGCAAAGCAGGCGGTGGAAGCCTGCTGAACGGCCCACACTCATACACACAGCCTGCCGACACCATCAAGGTCAGTCACTGAACATCTGCACACACACACAGCAGTTTGTATGTTGTTACATCACACTACACCCGTTTGATGTGTGGGTGTTCATCTGAAGGCAAAGTCTGCTTTGCTGTAGCGTGACCTGCAAGCTGGACTGGATGGGGAACAGCTAGTGCTCTATAGTGCTATTGAACACCAACTGAATGCTACATGAAATTTAGATGAAATAAATTAGGTGAAAACGCATGGAGAGACGGAGTTGGTGGTAATTATATTCAGAGGTTAGGATTTTGTTTTTAATCGGAGCATTATTTTACTTAAAATACTTTTTTGTGTGAAATATTAGCTGTTTTTAACAATAGGAGTGATGATAAATTATTTTTGAGGCACCAAATCAGCACATTATAATAAGGATCATGTGAAATTTACTAACATAGAAATAAGTATTTTTTTATTGTAATGAATTAGACTTCTTTTAAACTAACTTTTTTTTTTAAACTAACTATTATTAGTTTTAACTTAAAATACATTAATTTGATCATCTTTTTTATTCTACTGGGTTATATATCATATGAAGCAGCTTAACCTGTTAGCACTCAATTTTGGGGATTTACACCTACCTAAATTTAAATAGTAACAGTTCCTGACTCCAGTAAGCTACAAACACAAATTATGTATAATTGGAAACAAGACACTTTGAGCTTTAAGGCTGATTTATACTTCTGCGTAAAACGCCGGCGTATGCTACGGCGCTGACGCATAGCCCTTCGCCGTGGCCGTCACCGTCACTGACGTGCACCTCTCAAAAAATGTAACTACATGTCGCAACGACGCGTAGCGTAAGCTCTGTGATTGGTCGGCTTGGTAGCTCTGACGAGTCTGGGCGGGACCGAGAGCCGCGCGAATGGCGCGAGCGATTGTTTACAAGTGTGGAGTCCCGTGAAGGAGCTCCGGATGGAAAGTTTTGTTTTGTGTTTACCTCATAGTTAAAGTTGTTGCACGTCCGCCGGTTCCTGCCTCAAAATGAGCGAGTTTGAGCCACTTGTACATCCAAGAAGTGTTCAGGAAAAGCAAAAAGCAGCGAAGAAACTTGACACAGAGGAGCATTTACACCTTACTGCCAACTAGCGTTTCGGAAGTGTTAAAGCAGACAGACAGAGACAGCACGCAGAAGTATAAATGCACAGCCACGCGCGTTGCATGCGCCGTGGGTTACGCCGGTCACCTGAAGCAGAAGTATAAATCAGGCTTTAGGATGCTTTCACACCTATGAATCGATTCAGTTGTTCCGAAACAGAGATTACAAATGTTAAATTGTTGCTCTTTGCTCTTGGAGCGGTTCGCTTTCACACTGCAAAGTTTCTAATCGGACCAAAAGAGCTAAAACGAGTCATGTGTGAGTTAACTCTCCTTACATTGGTCAGAGTGTCAGGGTTTATTTTGCAGCGTCCCGCTAAGCTGTCAGGAGAGGTGGTGGTTTGGTGGTGATTGACAGCGTGCGCGCGCTACGTGTCTGAGGAGAGGTGCGGTGGGGAGGGATGAGAAGGGTGCGCGACGATGCAAATTTGAGGACCGGGAGGGAGACGCGAGATTACCGGGAGATCATCACTTGTTTGCGGGCATCCGGAGACTCTCGAAACTTCCCGCCCTACTCATAATTCTCTCCTCATATAGCCGTAAGCCTATTACATATCCATAAAACACTCTGATATAACCGCGCTCGGATCAAATCGCTTTCTCACTGCAATCGAACAGCTCCAGGGTTGGTTTCAATCGAGCCGAGACCACCTCATTCAAGCGATCTCGGAGCGATTACTTTGGCGCGGAACAGAGCGCGATTGCCCTGTTTACATATGCCAAACGAACCGCGCTAACTGGGCTAACGAGACACGTTCTGAAACAAAAGTGTAGGTGTGAAAGCACCCTTACTGTGGTGAAAGGAGAAAGAAGAGTTACATGTTAAAAAATTAAAAAAGTTATACATAATGAAGTAGAAAAAAAAATTGTATTGTGTTCAATATTTGTTTTCTATATAGAAACACAGCAAAACATTAATGATTTTTGACGGATCATATGACATTGAAGACTGGAGTAATGATGCTTAATATGTTCACCATCACAGGAATAAATTACATTTTAAAATTTTATAGAATAGAAAAATACTTTAAATGTTGATATCTTAATTTTTTATTTTCATTTGTTTAATTTAGCAAATGAGATTCATAGGTGTAAACTCTGCATTGTAATTGATCAATTATAATAATGTATGATTTAAATGATGATTTAAATTGATACAAGCAGTGATGCTACTAGCTTAACTACATTTCTCATATTTGGGATTTAGATTTAGTGTAAGTAGAGCAATGTAAACATTGTAAACTAAGCTTGGTAGATTCAAACAATGTAGTGTAAAAACATCAATATCTGTGCATTGTTCATTAATATCAAAAGCGTATCAAACGTTTATGTACTATGAAGTTATACAAATAATGTAGAGTTTTATATTTATATATTTATCTTTTAAAAAATAGCTTAAATTAGCAAATAAAACACAATGCAGGCCTACTGGGCAAAAAGGGATGTCTCTCAGACAATTTTAGAAGCTGTCATTCATGCATTCTCACCATACTTTAGGTCTTGGTCCTGTGTTTATTTTCATAGCATTCCGTGGAATAAAAGAACAGCGTCCTAACTCTGTCTTTCGGGAAATGCTGTTGCCGTTTATTGTAAAGTAAATCGGACTCATTCAAAGTAGCATCGCTGAACAAAAACACATTAAAAGTGCATGCTACACTTCTGACTGTACACTGTGTTTTCTTTTTCTTATATTGCACAGAGTTTTGAGGTAAGGGACATTTTCATTTGCCCTTCACGGACAGTCGCACAGTCTAATCCAGTTTATTAAACTCCGTCTTTTTAAATCAAATTCAAAAGCGGAATATGTCTCCTCATAAAGCCGGCGCATCAGCGTGCTGCTACATTGAAAACATATTCAGTTCGCGATTCTGGTTGGTTCTTGGGATATAGCGGCTTTTGCTGTCAAAGGCAAGTGGCGTTTTTGCATCTGAAGTCTTCACATCTTATTTACCATAATTTATTTTCATCACCAGTTATGATAGTAGAACAGTTTCTAAAGCCGTTTGTGATGCCTCTGGTCTAACGCACCACCGGGCTTCAGAAACCCATTCTCAAAGACTTACTTTTAGATATTACTAGGGTAGCACAAATATTCTGAATTCCTTAATGAGAATTCAAATGAGCCGTTTTAGTCTAGATTAATTCCAAAATTACAGTGAGATTAATCTAGATAACATTTTTTTTTATCTATGTTCACCTATAATAATAATAATACATAATCAGCATTTGTTAGTATGCACTATATTACCGGGTGTGCAAAGGGAGCGCATAGGGACCCTGCCACTTGGAACACATCTATAGCTAGTTTTGAATAATTATTCCCAAACTCTATTCAATAACTGAAAGACCCAGTATGTTTTTCATCTTTATCATTTTTGTCTCTTTTGCCACAGTAAAGTTGTCGTGTCTGTGCATAATCGTTTCTTGGAACACATTTCTGGTTTTCGGTGAAATTGTCCATCATCTTTTGTTGCCCATGGTACTGTTTGGAGTACATGTTAGAGCACCAGTGTCAATTTTAATTGACCATTGTTTCTAAAGTGTCTTTGTCCTTCCTTCATTCGCTCTTTTCAGCCTCAGGAGCCTCCAAGCTCTCTAAAGTCAATGGCAGAGCGAGTCGCTCAAGGCTCAGGGTTAGACGGAGAGCTGTCTGCACTACATATCCCCAGTGGTAAGAATCAACAAGAGCTCATTATCACAGGCTTGAAAATGACTTAACGTCTCGGGCGGTTGTTACGAATTGTACAATTATTCATTAATAAGAATTGGCGTATGAATGATAAATAAGAACATATGCTTTATATCAATGTTTAATGAGTGTTTATGAATTTTAGCATGCCTTTGGAAATGGTTAAATCATACTATACTAGCATAGTCTTTATTCTACAGCCAGTGCTTTTATCGTACTGATCTGTTTTGGGAATGTTGGGTGTAAATAATGAATTGTGATCATCTCATTTTACTTATTAAATGTGGTCTTTAGCACTTAAACTGACAGACAGCTTTGTTGCCAGATATTGCTATGAAAAACTGACCATTTCCAAACAATTTCTTACAAAAAAATGCTTGGAAAATGCACCAAAATTAAATTCTGCAAAAAATTAATAAAATTGCCAACCAAAAATGTCATCTTCCCACTTATAATGCTTTAATTACTTTATTAATTCTGTCAGATTGAGTATTAATAACAAGTGATGTGCAATATGGACTTAATTATATCACAATATTTACTTTCCTGTACTTTTATTTTTTATTTTTTAACCAGTAAAGAGTGTTGTGACCACACATTTAATTTAGTACTCATATTTTCATTCATACTAGAAGCTAGTGGGCGCTATTGTGCATACTCTACACATATATGCTTCACAGAAGTCAAAACTTCCATTTATCACTGTAGCTGCGTAAACCACATAAACAACACCTTTTTAAATAAATGAATAATTTGATCAAACATGAAGACAATAAACTCGTGATTGTTACAGTAATTGTGGCCATTTTGGGTATATAATAAGAATAAAGTATATTTAAATTGCAGTGCTAATTGGCATTAGCCTTTATTGCTTTATACACTCACCGGCCACTTTATTAGGTACACCTGTCCAACTGCTTGTTAATGCAAATTTATAACCGGCCAATCCCATGGCAGCAACTTGATGCATTTAGACATGTAGACATGGTCAACGTGATCTACTGCAGTTTAAACCGAGCACCAGAATGGGGAAGAAAAGTGATTTAAGTGACTTTAAACTTTGAAGGGGGGTGGGGGGGGGGGGTGGGGGGGGGGTTTACATTTGACATCCAAACCATATGGGTTTAGGATTGTAGTAGAGTTAGTAAAATTAATACTTATTAGTGTTACGGAAATGTTATATTATTGCTCATCCATGTTAGCAACATGACTTTGATTTACTTCAGTTTTTATTATTGAACATGAACATATGTTTAGAGGACTGGTCTGTTATCTTACCCTTTTCTCCACTGTTGGTTGATTTGTCTCCTTCCTCCTCTTCCAGATATATTCCCAAGCTCCACGGCTCCATCAGGCACTCCTGCAGCTCCACAGTTGTCTCTGTCAGAGGTCAGTATCCCTCCATCATTGGGTGTGTGTCCACTGGGCCCCGTTCCGCTCTCCAAAGACCAACTCTACCAGCAAGCCATGCAAGAGTCTGCTTGGGCACACATGCCTCACCCGTCCGACTCTGAGAGGATCAGGTGAGCACACACACATACACACACACACAGTTCATTAACATTCACTGATTCTGACAGGTGACTA
Organism: Danio rerio; assembly: GCF_052040795.2. Taxonomy (NCBI): domain Eukaryota; kingdom Metazoa; phylum Chordata; class Actinopteri; order Cypriniformes; family Danionidae; genus Danio; species Danio rerio. The sequence goes on along the minus strand of NC_141039.2, from coordinate 11,363,538 downwards.
CACTCATGTTCCAGGCCTGGGAGATTCTTGGAATCTGGGGAATTTAGTGTTTTACATAAATTTTTCATCATTTTTTTCCACTGGGTTGTATAATATCTAAGGCTGTTTTATGATCATTTAGGGCATTGCAGAATGAGCTGTATCTGCTTATACCATAGCCATAGCACTCAGAATGAAACTAAAAACTACAATAATATTTCATTTGAAATTAGACATCGGATCATAACCGTTTTCAAGCTATACTGTGGTTTGGAAAAGTCAAGGTTTTAAAACCACCATAATGTTCTGCTATACCGTTCCTACAGTATATGTAAGATTTTTTTATTTACGTTTTTGTTTTTAGAGCAACAGTATCTCCAGCAGAAAGCATATCCAAAAATGTTGTTTTAAATTTCATTACAATTATTTAGCCTGACACGTTTACTGCTCCAAAATATTTTAAATGTTTCTTAAAATAAAATATATTGTGTTCAAAGGAGAAAAAGTTTTAGTTTTTTACCCAGACGTGCAAAAAGAATATATTTTAGAGCAGTAATCACAATACCGTCAAACCATGATATCTTTATCCAAGGTTATCATACCATCAGAATCTTATACCGACCCATGCCTATTTGAAATGACTTTTTAATGTACTTGCTCATTTGATTATTTACATGTCAAAATGATTGCTTAAAACACTTTGTATTATCTGCTTTCATCAAATTAGCTCTGGATTGCATTTTTAAGAAATGTATGTAGATAAGATGTGTATTTCTACATGAAATTGTCCATGCTTGTTCACATATGGCTGCAATGGCTCGTTCCCATAATTATTTAAAATGAGGTTTATTCATTTAATTTCTGTTTTGATTGGTTGGTTGATTGATTTACTATTTTATTTAGTATGTATTTTAAATATAAACCAGATTTAAATGTAAAATTAGTAATTACCAAAATGTCTTTTTCTCATTTTTATAAGTATTATGTTTGCTCTTTTTGTTGTATTAATCTGCATGTACAGTTGAAGTCAGAATTATTAGCCCCCCTTTTAATTTTTTCTTTTTTAATTTTTCCCAAATTAGGTTTAACAGAGCAAGGAAATTTTCTTCTGGAGAAAGCCTTGTTTGTTTTATTTCGGCAAGAATAAAGGCAGTTTTAAATTTTTTTAAAACCTTTTAAGGTCAAAATTATTAGCCCCTTTAAGCTATATTTATTCTTATTTAAATATATATATATATATATATATATATATATATATATATATATATATATATATATATATATATATATATATATATATATATTTACAGTCATCATGGCAAAGATAAAATAAATCAGTTATTAGAAACGAGTTATTAAAGCTGTTAGGTTTAAAATGTGCTGAAAAATCTTCTTTCTGTTTAACAGAAATTGGGGGGAAAACTAAACGGGACTAATAATTCAGCTTCATAAAAATCTATCTATTGAAGCAATCAATTTATTAAAAAAACGTTGGCCAGAATTATGCATTATAGGCTTAAATTATAGAGAGAAATAATAGATGAACAGAGACTGCAGTCAGATCATGAAGCAGATCAATGTTGATCTTTCTTTTGAGGTGTCATTACAGAAATGACGAATATAATAAGCCTAATACAAAATATTGTACGATTAAAATATGTAAAAATGATCAGGTGGTAATTCCTGTCAATTTTCTCACATATGATAATAAGCAAATCTCGTTAATATTTCAGCATGCTTTCACTTTTGTATTTGACATGAAACGCACATTTGCTGGAAGTAATGACATCCCGCCCTAATCATCATTCTTGTTTTATATAGCCGGGGGCTATTTCATAATACACTGTAATATTGCTTGGTTCGTTAATTCGTTGTTTGCTTTCTCACCACAATCAAGCCGCTCCCGAGTTCGATCAAATCGAGCCGAGACCACCTCATTCAGGTGATCTTGGATTGCTTGATTTGGCGCCATTGCGGGATTCACATATGCCAAACAAACCATGCTCACTGGGTAAACGAGACAAATTCCAAAACAAATGTCAATGTGTGAAACCACCCTAAGACTGTATTTGCACGCGATTGACTGACAGACAGTCACCGCCAAATTAAACTTTAGTGACAAAGGCAGCAAGTGACAACGATCCTGTCTACTGCCCCGAGCATCTCTCATGCTGGCCTCGGGACATCAGGCAGTCCTTATTGTCAAGCCCTGCACAAGAAAACTGAATAGATATATGCTCAGAAGCCAGAGTCACAAACTCAGATGTATGGAGGGAATTTAAGTGGAAAATCATTACAAGATATTTCCGCACCCCACAAATTAAAACATAGATAAGAAGGTTTAAGGCTCATCTCACAGATGCTGGAGAGAATAGGGTGATCATTTAGGGAACCACTCTCGTTTGATATTGCCTAAATTGCAGCAGTTCTAGCATATTTATAAGGTACTTGGAGAGATCATTTGGATTAATATTCCCTTTGCTCCAACTGGGGCAGTCCTAAGTATGGTGCCTGAGAGCATTAGGGAAAGAAGAATTATTTATTTATTTCAAATATTGCTTTCTGCAGCACTAAAATGTAGCGTGTCTTACTGGCTCAGATCAGACCCACTTACGTAAGAAATAATTAGAGAAATTTACGAAATGGAAAGCATAACTTATTGCCTTAGACCAGGGATGGGCAAACTTGATCCTCGAGGGCCAGTGCCCCTGCAGAGTTTTGTTTCAACACTAGTCAGACACACCTGAACAAACTAATCAGTGTCTTCAAGATCACTATAAATCTATAAGCAGGTGTGTTTAATTAGAGTTGGTGATAAACTGTGCAGAGCATCAGCCCTCCAGGACCGAGTTTGCCCACCCCTGCCTTAGACCTTAGATCAGGGGTTCTCAACTGGTTTGGCCATGGGACCCACATTTTTACATGATCATCAAGCCGTGACCCACATTTTTAGGAACTATAATATAAATTATATTTAATTTTGTATTTATTTGTTAACATACACAAGTGGTGACAAATAAATCATGAGAAAGCTACCAAGACTTACAAATAAACCGTTTTTTTCTGCTGTCATAACAAAATGTATCAAATTATAGAAATATTACAAAGTAAAAGCGACAAATACTGTTAACAGTGGTCAGGGTAAGAAAAGGTCCAGTTACCATGAACTAAACTGAACTATTAATTAAACATATTGTTGTCTGGTTTCTAAATGAAACCTTCTAAACTTAAAATTTTAGTTTACATGCTCTCATGTGAGAGCAACTCACTACATATGGCACACTGAGGCTTAAAGTCTTTTTTTGTTTTTAATATATGTAAATCCATACTTTACATTGTGCATATTTATTGCCATATTTAAATAAAATTTCATGTGTCAAATGGTAGCGCGCATTTCAAAATAAAAGTCTGGTATAAGCAAAATAAGTTAAAAATTAAACTTTTGTTATTTTTTGACCACCACTGAAAATGTCCCCGCGACCCAAAAGTGGGTCACCACCAGTTGAGAAACACTGCCTTAGATGAATATATTTGAAGCGATATATTTTGAAGATGTTGGTTCTTCTTACAATACACACAAACGTTATTTCTTTCTATCACTTTTCAGTTGATCCGGGTTGTTTAAATTACAAAATTGTTTTGATTGTGTTTTGTCCAATCCTGTTCAAACACTCAATCTACTTTTTTTTATTTATGCACAAACAGGCAGTACCTAATGAGGAACCCCTGCCCAACACTGCCTTTTCACCACCAGATGCCACCTCCTCACTCCGACAGTGTGGAGTTTTACCAGAGACTGTCTACCGAGACCCTGTTCTTCATCTTTTACTACTTAGAGGTGTGTGTGCTAACAATTAATGCCCTCAATGAAGCCTCTGTAATTGCAAAAAGGTTGTTTTGTCCATCAGTAAGCACATATGGCTTGCATTTCATTGACTTATCAGAGACACTATTGATCTCTGAGTGAGATTTTAAGGATAACAGTCAGATTATAGTCACTTTTTATTGGTAAACTCTAAGGGACTGACAAATAGTTTTTTTGCACTCCCAAGGGCACAAAAGCGCAGTATCTAGCAGCCAAAGCCTTGAAAAAACAGTCATGGAGGTTTCACACAAAGTACATGATGTGGTTCCAGAGGCACGAGGAGCCCAAGACCATCACAGATGAGTTTGAACAAGTGAGTAACATTATAAAATGTTCTATGACTAGAGTTTATCATGTATGGTCATTTTATAATTGTTGTTTTAACAATAAGCAATTGCTAGTCACTTAGCAAAAAAACATGGTTTACAATTCCCGGTCCATGTATGCGCAAATCAAACCTGTTTTATCCAATATGGGGCAAAATGTTTCATTGGTAGCGTCACTAGCATAATTCGTGGGTAAATATCTTTTTGGCTTTCGTTTATTTTTATAAAAATTAATTTTTCTTTGCGTGGAGATGTTGTAAGTGCAAATTCATAACCATATTTATCATTGTTGTATTTGTTTTAGAGTGTGTTTTGCTGTTATTCTGTAAGTGTTGCCTGATGGCTCGTTTCCACCGAGCGGTACAATTCAGTACAGTATTCATTAATTTCCATTTCTACTGTAAGATATAACAAATTTGCAAACCATACTGTACTGTACACCTTTTTGGGACCCTTTTGTAATCACAACAGTGTGGTATCAATCAGATAGCAGCAGCTGAAAGGTATTGGTTGGCAGACAATCACTTGCCTGTGCAACAAGTGAGGAGAACAACAAATTATGAAGCTCCATTTTTAATTACAAAGCTGAGACGTGACCCCACAATACAATGACGGCATGCAACAATGAACCATGGTCGACTCGAGCTCAAAAAAAGCGTCATCTTCTTAAGACAAACAGCCGCATGACTAGAGGCAAGAACATGATCGGCTGTATGCCCTCCATTGTTGTTTACCATTTACGTTTCATCTAAAACACAGGTGTCAAGCTCAGTTCCTGGAGGCTGCAGCTCTGCACAGTTTAGTTCCAACCCTAGTCAAACACACCTGATCAAACTAATTGAGTGCTTCAGGCTTGTTTGATACCTACAGATGTGGTGAAGCAGTGCTGGAACTAAACTGTGCAGGGCTGTGGCCCTCCAGGAATTGAGTTTGACACCCCTGATCTAAACACATATAGAAGAGTGACTCGCACCACTTCCACTGTGTTTTTGCACACACTTACATTTAAAATAATTAACTTAAGTGCACACAAAAGATAGTATACGAATGGCCCAAATGGCTTTCTTCCTTGAGCAAAAATGATATCGACTGCAAGTTTCTGGTGTTCGCTTTCTGTTATACACCTAGCAAGTAAGGGTATTTTTGGCAGTACAAACATAAACCTGATCAGGCTAACCTGTGCCAAACTGTACTAAACCGCTCAGTGGAAACCAGGCATTGGAAATGCTTCTATGAAAGCATAAATGTGACCTTCGCAATGCTTGAGAAATCAATAAAGCTATTTGATTTTAAAATGTTCATTTATTCCAAAATGACTCTTTCGCTTGTCATATTTATTAGAAAAAGCTCATTCTGTACTTGATCGACACTTAAACAGCCCCTATTATACATTAAAGAAGGGTCATATTTTGGTTTTAAGGGTCTCCAACAACAGTCTGATATGTATACAAGGTCAAAAAGCACTTTTGTTGTCTCATGATATGCATTTATTTTTACCTAATTATCCCAGCGACTTGTTCCCAAAACCCCTCCTTAGCGCGAAGCTAAACTGCTCTTATTGGACCGATGATTTGGGTAGAGAAAATAACACTAATTTTCCCCTCACACTTCCAATAATATCCAGCTGAGCACAGCGTCTTCACGGCTTAATTCAATTGGCGTATGCTACAGTGCTTGTCTTCCTCTTTTTCTTTGCTACTGTGTTAGTGGGCGGGGCTGCAGGTTTAAATTTTCCTGGGTTTGCGCACGCAACAATTGGGTGAGGCTTAAGTTTCATTTCTACGTCACGTCGAAATGGCTAAAGACTCATTATCAAGACAATTCATTTGAAGCACTATGAGTTGACTCTTTTATAAATGAATTAATAGTTTTAAACACTGTGCACTTTCAGGTTAAGCCTTAGCTGATTATTTTACTTCACTTACAGCTGTGCCACACACTGCATGGAAGGTCATTTTCAAAAACCCATAATAGGGGCTCTTTAAGGAACCATAATAATAGGGCTAATGTGTGTGTAATGCTTGATTTATACCCTGCAAGTAGCTGACACCGTTGGGAACATTTATACTTCTGTGTTGCTCCGCAATAGGGGTTGAATGATTTTAGATTTTTAGAAGTCGACTTTTATGTTAAGAAATTTGACGTCGACTAGTCGCTGGTGATGTCAACATAAGAAGCAAATGTTTTGCACCCGGGCTATGTTTACTGTTAAATAAAGGCTATAACGTTAAGCCTTATTACACTGTCAGAGACTTGCTCAGATGCATATTTTACCGCTAGAAAGTTTACCTTAACCAATCTGGAGCTTTCTTTTGTAGGGGCGTGATTATGATGTAGCGCCTGTTGTTGGTGTCCCGAGGGTAAATCCTCTTGCCGACACCAGACAACAGTTCAACAAACTGAAATCCCATTTTATATTACGAATAACCAATAAAATTAAACAACTACTGTCTATTTAGTTTCATTTCTAAATGTTCGTATCACACAAAATCTGCAGAAACTCACATCTGGTCCGATCACCTCCCCCAGAGAATTGTAATTCTATAGTGATCACTAACTGGCTTCTGTACTAGAAGACGGGGCTTCATTCGCCACATTAACCGTTACACTTTCCCCATTCAAAAATATACGAGTGACCTTCTTGTATATTCTATAGTTTTGGCTAGAGTCACCGGGCAAACAGAAGCATCTATTGTGAATTTGACGCACGAATGAAGTGAGTAAACTCAATGTTCACGCCTCTATTTACGTGTGAATATCGTGATTTATCTGCTCGTGCCACGTCTAGTGTGAACACAGCACTAAATTTAACCAGTCGACTAGTCAGTTTAATCCTTACTCTTCAATAACACTTTCGAAATGCTAGCCAGCAGTAGAGTATCTGCTTTCCACTGTATCGAAGTTATTTGTTGTTTTGAGTTTGCGCCAGAAATGCACACAATTCTATTGTGGACATAGCTCAAACTCTTACTCATTAAAGAAAAAAGAGCCGGAGACCAGCGAACAGTCAACTAATAATTATACATCTGGAGCTCTTCCATGGGACTCGACTCTTGTTAAACCATCACACCATCGGCCTCACTCTGCTCCCAAGGCTTTATCGAGATGTCACAGATCTTATGCTCTGCGTTGCCACGATTTTGTAGTTGCGGTTTTTGAGAGGTGTGTGTCAGGGTACAGCAAAGGGTATGTGAGGCTACGCCAGACCTGCACTTGATGCAGTACAAGTACAAATTGGCCTTAGCTTGATGCCAGTCAATTACGGCAATGGCAGACTGGCTGATATATAGGTAAAGTCAAAATTATTAGCCCGCCTTTGAGTATTTTTTTCCTTTAAATATTTTTAACAGAACAAGGAAATTTTCACAGTATGTCTGATAATATTTTTTTTTCTGGAGAAAGTCTTATTTGTTTTATTTTGGCTAGAATCAAAGCAGTTTAAAAAAATTTAAAGCCATTTTAAGGTCAAAATTATTAGCCCTTTTAAGCTATATTGTTTTTGATAATCTACAAAACAAAACATCGTTATACAATAACTTGCCTAATTACCCTAACATGCCTAGTTAACCTAATTAACCTAGTTAAACATTTAAATGTCACTTTAAGCTGTATAGAAGTGTCTTGAAAAATATCTAGTCAAATATTATTTACTGTCATCATGGCAAAGATAAAAAAAATCAGTTATTAGAAATGAGTTATTAAAACTTTTATGTTTAGAAATGGTATGAAAAAATCTCTCCATTAAACAGAAATTGGTGGTAAAAACGGGGCTAATGATTCAGGGGGGCTAATAATTCTGACTTTAACTTTATATAAAGCTGCTTTAGGTAATCGTGGGTTATATTATTTGGTATTTATTGCATTTATGTTCTTCTCACAGAAGTCTTGTCAATGCATATTTCCATTCTCACAATTAAAGGTGTATTATTAATGTGATAAATATTCTAATTATTCAAAGTAGCTACAGGAGTAACTGCTGAACAAATCATTGGTTGTTAATCTATTTATGTTACTTGCTTTGTCGTTTGGATGAATGCCTCAGTAAATCACTCATAAAACTGCAACTTTCCATCAAGCACTGGTAGCTATAGTATCATGTTTATCCATGACAGGCCTAAACAAGCCATATAATTGCACAAAAACACACTCAGCGAAATTTTCTAATAATGATTAATAATAATAATTGTTTAATAATCGTTTAAATCCCTCAAAGAATAAATTATAATTCAGTACTTCCTTGTCTACTTTTTTTGTCCAAGAAACTGTTACTATGATGGTACTAAGCATGTCATCAAAACCAGGCTGACTAATTTCCCAGTGGTTCCCTTGAGATTTTCTGTATATGTGTGATTAAAACCATTTAAAAGGTAACGGAATGGTTTTCTTTTTCTGTCTTTCCGCAGGGGACATATATTTACTTTGACTATGAGAAATGGGGCCAGAGGAAAAAGGAAGGATTTACGTTTGAGTACAGGTACCTGGAGGACCGAGACCTTCAGTGACGGATGGTCAACTAGAAAGGAGAAGGACTACTGTCGACATTCCGGACTGAATCAAAACACACACACACACACACACACATGTACACTCTCTTTTATTCATCGCGGAGGAGAGCCAGATGCACATGCGAGGCTGTTTTATGTCTCGCTGGTGCAAAAATGCATCTGGAGCCCCTCCCTTTCTTTACAATCACACCTTCCCATTGGCCACTCCCTTCGTGACTCCGCCCTCTCATTCAGTCAGACTTAACGACAGTACATCGGAAATTTATGGAGCGTTTTTTTTTTTGCGCCAAAGAAGTTGATTGTGGTCAAATAAAGCATTCAGCTCTTTCAATAAGTTGATAGCAAATTGGTGTGAATTATTTAGCTGTGGCTAACATTCTGCCATTATATCAGTAAAATAAAGCCAAACTAATATGATTTTTTTAGCAACAGATGTTTGGTTTAAAGAAAATAAATGATTGGGCACAACTGTTTTTTCTGCTTATAAAGGGGTTCACCAAAGCCATTACATGTTTCTCTTTAGGAAGCTTGTTTTATTGTCGAGTTAAACCCTTGTATTACTATTAAAATCAAAGCACAGTCATCACGGGATAGTTTTTTTAAAACTTGTTTATTCATCCTGATTTTAATTCAATTTACATACCACAGAATGATAGCGTTTGGTGGAAAAACAAACCAAAATTTTACGTTTTATTTAACAAAAATCCTGATTTGACCCTTAGTTGTCATGCATGACTATATTTTCATGAGACTATTAGGAAAGTCCCTTTCAATCAAAGTCTGTTCACGCGACGACCATATGTGCAAGTCCTCCAGGCAGTTCATTCAAAGACCAAAGTCCAATCTGAATGATTATGGGACTCCTGAAATCTCAAAATAAAAAACAAAAACACTTACTGAAAGCTCTAATTACATTTAAAACTCTTTATTTCCCATTTTCTCCAGCTACAGCGTGTGCGCAAAGATACACTGGTCTCCTTTTATGGATTTTTTAATGGTAACCAGAGCACGTGGTTGTATATACTGGAATAACAGAGAAAATCTGGGGCAAATAATTGGCGATGGCACTGGAAGGACAAGATATGTGCTGTGATGTCAAAATCACCCGTTACTCCTCAAACAATTAGAGGTTTTCGTAACGAACAAGTGAATCTGTAAAGACTCCTCCCACAGAGTTTAAACATGCGATTTTATGTCGTATGACACTGCGAAAAGGGGCGGGATTAAACCAGATGATTAGACATTTAAAAAAAGCGAGCGATTAGTCCATATTTTAAATGTTTGTACAGAGAGGTCATGTTTGGATCTTTGATTGGCCTCACATAGTCATGTGATGCGATTTTGTGGGTCTGAGTAACCAAGCCTAAACTTTGCAACAAAACTTGCCGCAAAAGTTTGTGTTTCTTGTTGCATTCGCTTGCGTATGAATGGAAGTCTATATGGCCAAAAGTGCAGTGTGACCGCTGCTTAACAATTGGCTATTTCTTATGGAGGTGGGACTTTTTAAACTGTTGACTTTAGAATTGAGCGTATAGCTGTAGTTTTTGCTATTCGTACTTGATTTCCAAACCTGTTTGTTGAGTGAAATGGACTGAAATCATACACTGATAGCATCACGATCAGGATTTTAGTTAAATAGTATGTTAAAATGTTGTTTGTCTCTCACCAAAACCCCTGAGCACATAGAATATATAATGTGTGTAGCATGCTGTTACACTTTAGGCCATATTTTTTAAGTTTTAAAGGGTTAGTTCACCCATAAATGAACATTCATCATTTACGATCCCTCATGTGGTTCCAATTAGGGCTGGGCCGATAAACAATATTATATCGAATCACAATAAAAATTGATGTGAATAACGATGATAAGCTCTGGACTTTTTACTCCATATTACTCTAAGAGGCAGTCACACAGCAAAAATGTGCAATGAGAATCTAAAAGTGTGTTGAAATTAAAGATGTGCCGAATATTCGCCCACTGAAATCATATCGAACTAGAATATGTTTTGCCATTTAATGGACCCTCTAATATTTGTAACTTCAGTCATTGTTTGGATACTCTTTTAAATCTGGAAGCATTAACAACTGATATCGAAATATGTATCGTTATCGTTCAATATGGAAAATAACTGTCGAGACTGCATTTTTGCCATATCGCCCAGCCCTAGTTCCAACCCTTTATTAGTTTCTTTCTTTACAAGTCTACTGAACACAAAAGAAGATACTTTGAAAAATGTTGAATGCTGCTAGTCACTGACATCCATATTAAGGGGAAAAAAATGAGTATGGAAGTTAACGGTTCCTGCTTTTTTCAAAACTCTTCCGTTCATCAGAAGGAAGAAACTCAAATATGTTCAGAGTGAATCAGAAAATGATCTTTGGGTGAACTGTCCCCTTGTCTATTTATGAGCAGGACATTTTTAGGTCCAATTAAATAAAACAGGAGCCAATAGGCATTACTAGAACAGCAGAGTGAGTAAATAATGACCATCATTTTAGGGTGAACTATCCCTTTAATTCATACAGATAAGCTTGTAATACATGTCCTAAATGCTAATGTTGATCTTCTAATCATGTTATCACTGTGGAGCCCAATAATCAGTTTCTTGAACCAGCGCAAACACGTTATTTGGACACTCGGATTTCTATCGGCAAAAATACACAGATATTTTTCCTTTTTTCTGCACTCCGAAAGGGAATTAATGAATATGATCGAATGTTTATCTCCATCTGAAACTCTTTTGAAAGCAGATTTCTCATTTCGCAACTTGCCCAGCAAACAATTTTGTGTTTATTAGATGTCAAACAGACATCTACACGTAGACAGCTTGGCTAATACAAGACTAAACTTGGGCTGTCAGTGAAAATCTAATACTAGTCGTCAAATAGACAGATTAGACAGACTTTATATGTGTAGTCATTCAATTCTGTTTATTTGACGACTAGTCTAGTTTTGGCCTATTCTTAGATGTCTTTTCACTGACAGCCCAAATTTAGCCTTGTTTTAGCCAAGACAACGATGTTTAGACATCTATTAGACATCTATTAGTCGTCTTTTCAAAACAAAAAAATGCTTGCTGGGTTCATTTGAGTGGCGGTTTTATTAGAAAGGGATGTGGTTGAAATTTTGTTTCAATTCAGAACGTATTGGGCATTAAAATACTCAACCTTATTTTATCTAAATGATTATATTTCCGGTCACACTTTACAATCAGGTTTCATTAGGTAATGTATTCACTAACATGAACTACTAAAGAACAATACTTGTACAGCATTTAATAATCATAGTTCGACATTTACTAAATCCAAATTCATGCTTGTTAACTTTAAGTTATTGCACACTTTTCTTCTATTAACGTCAAGAAAGCTGAATAAATACTGTAATAAATGTATCGTTCACTGTTTATTCGTGTTAGTGAATACATTAACTAATGCAGCCTTACTGTAAAGTGTTGCCATCTTTCCTAATGAGCGAATGGAAGAGAGTAGAAATGTGAATTATACATAAATATTTTTTCCTACCTGGAAAAGTGTTGTACAGAACATTTGTTCTTCTGTTGACCTCCCCCCCCCCCCATCCCTCCATTTAAATGGCATGGAAAATCACGCTTTACAAAGTGGACTGGAGTAAATAATAAAACATTGCAATGTAAAATATAATAAAAGAATTACTTAATAAAAACAAACAGGACGTCTGGGTTTTCATCATCGCCGAGCATCTGTTCTGAATGACATCGTTCTCTTGAGAGACTTTCACTTCAGTATCGCCATTTATTGAGTGCCTTGTGAAGAAATTGATTATCGTGTTTAATTTAGGCTCGTTATATTACAGTCAGTTCCATTTGATTAGCGGAATGGCATTTGAGTCCAACAGCAAGAGGCTTTTCACTGTGTGTGTTTCTCTGTTTGTTTTTGTTTGCAGGGTTGAAGCAGTGCTGTGGACGGCTTTGTGTTTTCTCTCTCGGTTTGGCCGTTTGCTCATAGTCAGGAATGAAGCTGAACAAAATCTGTGGCTCTGTTCTGACTGGCTTTTCGCCCTCTGCGTTGCTTGATATTTGAAGGTTAAGTCTTTGGCTCATTAAGGAAAAGGCAAGTTATTGGATTAGTGTAGAAATCATTTTTATCGCTGGCAGTGTTGAGCGGGTAATTGAGTATCTGCGCTGCCTTTCAAATGTTTGGGGTCATTAAAATGTATTTTTAGGAAGTGAATGCGTTCTTTCAACCACCATATATGTTATATTAGGCTTTGCATTCTGTGTCCGTTTGTACTCAAAGAATCTTTGAATCATTAAAATGTCGATTGTAATCGATTATATAAATACAAATACATAAATAACAATAATCAGTAGCTGAAGATTTGTTGGATGCTTATCCATTGTGCAAATCTCCCGTTTTCACATGCCAAAGGTGCTTTATTGGAGTGAGCTCTAGTGACTGTGGAGGCCATTTGAGTACAGTGAACTCAGTGTCATGTTCAAGAAATCAGTCTGAGATGATTCACGCTTTATGACATGGCGTGTTATCCTGCTGGAGGTAGCCATCAGAAGATGGGTACACTGTGGTCATAAAGGGACAGACATGGTCAGCAACAATACTCGGGTAGGCTGTGGTGTTGACAAGATGCTCAATTGGTACTAATAGGCCCAAAGTGTGCCAAGAAAATATCCCCCACACCATTACACCACCACTCTAAACCATTAATACAAGGCAGGATGGATCCATACTTTCATGTTGTTGACGCCAAATTCTGACTCGACCATCCGAATTTTACAGCAGAAATCGAGACTCATCAGACCAGGCAACATTTTTCTAACCTTCTATTGTCCAATTTTGGTGAGCCTGTGCGAATTGTAGCCTCAGTTTTCTGTTCTTAGCTGACAGAAGTAGCACCCGGTGTGGTCTTCTGCTGCTGTAGCCCATCCGCCTCAAGGTTTGTGTTGTGCGTTCAGAGATGCTCTTCTGCAGACTTCGTTTGCAACGATTAGTTATTTAAGTTACTGTTGCCTTTCTATCAGCTGGAACCAGTCTGGCCATTCTCCTCAGACCTCTGGCATCAACAAAGCATTTGCGCCCACAGCACTGCCGCTCACGGGATATTTTCTCTTTTTCGGACTATTCTCTGTAAACCCTAGAGATGGTTGTGCGTGAAAATCCCAGTAGATCAGCTGTTTCTGAAATACTCTGACCACCCTGTCTGGCACCAACAACCATGCCACATTCAAAGTCACTTCTGATGCTTTGTTTAAACTGCAGCAGATCGTCTCGACCATGTCTTCATGCCTAAATGCATTGAGCTGCTGCCATGTGATTGGCTGATTTAGAAATTTGCGTCAACGAGAAGTTGGACAGGTGTGCCTAATAAAGTTGCTGGTAAGTGTATTTTAATATATAACTATGTAAAACTAAGTATTTTGATGTCTGACGGTGATCTAGATACAGATTTTTTGGGGGGGCCAAATGACTGAAACACAATTTTTTTTTTAGATATTTTATGGATTTCCTCCATGTCTAAATGTACTAGGATGCACTATGAGGGTTACATTGATCAAATGTAGCTTTAAGCTCATTTGTAATGTTATATATTACTTCTATTTAAATAAATGTAGCTCTTTTGGACTTTGTATTTATCAAATAATAAACTAATCTTAGGACTAATACATTTATACAACATTTAAACATTAATACACTATTTAAAAAAAAATTCGCGACCAGCAAATTGCCATATTACAATGATATTTGAGGTGCCATGTGACACTGAAGTTCGAAGTGATGCTAAAAAAATCATCACTACATTCCTAATCACAGGAATGTATTAGATTTTAAAATGTATTAAAAAAGGAAACAGTTAACCCCGTGCTGGGTTGCAGCTGGATGAGACTCCGCCACATAAAACATAAGCCAGAGTAATTAGCAGTTCACATCACTGTGGCGACAGATAATGGTTTATATTTTATGATTTATACATATTTTTTAGCAAATAAAGGCATTCTCAAAAAGCAAAATCGACTCTTTTAAACTATAAATTTGTAATGGGAAATAAATAAACAAATATATACTTTTTAAAGTTAAAATATTTAGAAATAAAACTAATTAGATTACAAATTATGAAACCAACTGGCATCTAAAAACATCATTCTAAAGCTTTCCCCAAAACTTGCTTCACTAAGCCATATTGGCTATATTTGTATAGTCAAATGTATGTTTTAGTAGCCATATGAAGTAAACGTCACTCCAACACAGTTTAATTTTAAACAGTAACGTAAATCTTAACATTATATTATGTCAAACCAAACAAACTCTGAAACTCTTTACAACCTCTGTCCTTGAAATAAATGCTTGAGTGTTTTGTGATCTAATCCAGTGACATCTGTAAATTTATAAGAGCCCAAGTGCATTTGTGGGCATTGATATGATTTATTGTCTAAAAAAAACACACACATCTCTCCACTGACATCATATTGACGCAGGACCTCTCGGCTTCAACCAAACTCTTGTCTCCTTTTGTGTTTAACCGCTTTAACAAAACACCATCCTTGAACTTGTCCCACACCTGAGCCTGTTATTCACATTTTTCATCTTTTCATGCATGTGCGAGTGTGTTTTTTTATATATATGTGTGTCTAATTTTTTTGTGTTCCTGTGACGCATTTAGTTTGGGCCAGCGGCTGCAGGACCGTTTGAGTCATCTGGCTGTGTTTGCCTGTGTGTGTATGTGCGTGTGTTCGAAGGCTACGAGCACTTCTGGCAGGTTCACTACCACGAAGCTCCCTCAGCGACAGGAATGACCCCACCACCGCCTCCAGGACCACAGGGAGTCATGTCATGCCCCAAATACTAACGTTCGCTCTCACGTCACTGCAGATCCCAATGCTCATACCCCTAATGTTGCCTTCAGACCGTAGGATGATACTTGAGAACAGAGCCGTCTCTTCTAGATCGCCTCCTGAAATTGGTTTGCCTGGTCCATGACGTGAGGATAACCGGCGCCAGCTTCTGAAGACTTCGCATGGCATCTGGGGTCCTGCTGAGAGAGGTAACATGTTCACTTTGGAGGCAGTGGTTTGGAGAAAAGCGTTCTGGTTCAGTCAGCTGTTTTAATCTCTCAGGGGGAAACATTGTTTAGTTACATATGAGGAGTCGACAAATGTTGATGTTTTTTTGCTGCTTGTTCAAACTACTTGCTTAAAATGAGTGGAAATTGCACAATTCTTGAGATTATTTTGCGACAATTTAATTGTTTTATGTTTAATCAACTTAAATTTGTTAGGTTAACTTATTCGATTTGTGTTGGGACAATATGAATGAATTGTGTGGAACCCTGCAGTTTTTACAGTGTACGGTACAAAATGCTGGGTTCCACATAATTGCTTCATGTTGGCGCAACACAAATCAAATAAGTTAACTTCGGACACGCCCTTAATTCGGACACGCCCTTAATGCTTTTGCACCCTGCGCTTTAGACTTTGCACCTAGTTTGTTAAAATAGAGTCCCTAAAGTTCAATTTCAAATGGTTTTGTGGTGAGGGGGTGGGGCTGAGAGCCGTGGGAATGGAGCTAGGTCGGCGCATGAGTGAATAATGAGAAGCACCTGCGGCGCACACCGGCCTTGAGTCCCACAGAAGGAGCTCTGGACTATAATAGGAGGAACGATGGCAGAGGAAGCAAAGAGAGGTCCAGGCCTGGACACAGTTACGTTGTGTTTGTTTTGGTTTAGATGGCATTCTCCTTGAGGAGCTGCTGTCCATTTTATTAATAAATACCTTTAAAAATGTTGTCGGTTCTCTGCCTCCTTCCTCCCGGTAACGAGATCAATATCCAACTTCATTATAGGTTTATTTTATTTTTAAGATCTGCTGCTGCTTTCAGTAATATGGCAATAATCGTGATGTGAAATGGCATTCAAACTCACATTATTAGCATTTAACACTGAATAAAGCACATGAGGTGGACCTGAGGTGAGCATTGTTATTTATCCTGTTGTTCAGCTGTAAGACATAGAAGCTGTTTCTAAAATATACAATTCACATGTTGGTTTAGACAAAAACAAAGCCATATTGGCTATGTTTGTACAGCCAAATGTATGTTTTTAGTAGCCATATAAAGTGAACATCACTCCAACACAGTTTCTCCTTGAGGAGCTGCTGTGCATTTTATTAATAAATGCCTTTAAAAAATGTTGTCAGTTCTTTGCCTCCTTCCTCCTGGTAACAAGATCAATATCCAACTTCATTAGGAGTATTGAAAAGCCATAGGAGTATTGAAAAACTTTCAATACTCCTTTTAATATGGAAAAATATTCCTTCTGTCGCGTGCCGTTGCTTTTATTCAGAACACGGTTTAATTCAGCCTTGAATCAGCGTTTAGGCTCGATAGTTAGGCACACTGCTGTTGCAGTCGTCAATCTGGCAACCTGCGCATGCGTTTGTTTTGAAGAAGTTGTGCAATACCTAGTTCAACCTTTGGGTGTCACTTATACTGCACCTTTAAATAAGTAGTTTGAACAAGCATGTGCTAAAGTTTTGTTCTGCCATTATACATGTTGTTAAATGAGCGTATGTGTAGTTGACAAACAGGCAATAAACTTAGTTTGCTAAACACCATTTTTGAGGAAAAAATAGACATATGTATATTTTTTGAAGTCTAAAGTTTGAGAAAATATATGGAGCCACTAACTTTATCAAATCTTTTACTGTTTTTCAGCATTTTTGCTGAAATGTATCGTAAATATATCCTATACTGTGACATAGCAGAAAAAAATTGATATACAAATAGCATGAGAGTGATTGAACTTCAATGGAATCTTCAATCTTATTATAGTGCTAGTTGCTTTATATGAAATTATGAATCTCTTTTTTTTATCTCTTCATGACGTTTTGGACTTGTTGAATATTTTTCAGTAAGTAGAAGAGTCACACCAAAGGTGCCTTAAAATGTTGTAGAGGCACAAAAAAAAGTTCTACAGGTGCACGTCATGGGTTTCACTGGGGGCTTCAGTCACATGATCTTAAATTGGGGTCCTTCAACTAAGTAAAGTTTTTTGTGGAATTGTCTGATTTAAAATGTGTATTTAGTGGCACACCAGAGGACATGGTTTTCAGTGACGAAATTTTTAGTTCCTGTTTTTAGAAATCTATGGTTGCAAAACAAATGACTGATTTACTAAAATAGCCACTCCTTTAGGCACGTAATTTACTGAACTATGGTTGAGACAGTCCCACAGTAGGACAGTTCCACAAAAAGAGGTCCGTGGAAAATAAAGAAACATTTAACCATTTACCTCATTTTAAATGATGACAATCCTATTTCATGTTTTCATGTCAAATTAAGCATCATGTCAACAATTCGTATATAATTATTTCTCATTCTCGCTATTAGAATTCAAATAGAAGATGAAGTTGCCATTTATTTGGTTGAATTGTTTAAGATTGAAGGATGAGTACAACATGCTGGAGGCTCAGGTTTGTCCTGTATTTCTGCCAGTGGTGTTGGCAGTGTTGTCTGAATTGATGGAATCGTTAATGCTGAAAAGTACAGACAGGCATTAATCCATTACGCCTTTCCTTCTAGAAAGCTCCTCATTGCTAATGGTTTTGTTTTTCAGCCTGATAATGATGCCAAACACACAAAATTATAATTAGAGAAGAAAAAAAACAGGCACTCATGAAATGGCCTCAACAGAGTCCAGACTTGAACATTATAGAGGCAGTTTGAGATCAACAAAAATAGATATGTCTGTCTAAATCTAAGGAAGTACTGAAAGAGGTCTGATACACATAGCACATTATTTCAGAAACTTTCAAGTTCAAGCTGTGCTTTGTTGCACATTGATGCACCCAAATAGAAATTATGTGGGCAAAAAAAAAACACAACCAAAATGCTTTGTAATAATTATTTATTATTTTATTAAATAATTGAAAGTACATTTGTAAGACGTATTAAATTTAGCTCATTTGTTTAAATTTTAGCACATAATCACATTTTATTGACAGTAGAAATGTTATTGACACTGAAAAATTTAAGAAGCAAAATTTTTACTTGCATAGCATTGCAAGCAACAGGAACAATTATACTACATTCAAATGTCTTGTCGATGCATTATTTGAGCAGACTTGTTTTTGCAGTGACCATAAGTGGTCCATTTACAGAGAATTGTAAATGGGCAGAATATCCACCGAGCAAACAATATTGAGCCATTTTTAACTTTGGCTGTAACGCATGCACAGGCTACTTGATGGTGTGTTCCGCTGTTGTTGTTCTTGTCTCAGCAAACCATCTTTGTCAGTGCAACCTATTGAAATAAATGGGTTTTGTAGTGCAGGGCATCCTGTGTCCAGTTTGAAAGCTACTACACAAAGTGCAGTGACGACAGCTGGACGGAGATTGAAAGCAGCAAGGCCATTGGCTCAAAACCAGTGGCTGAAAACAAACAATGCCGTTTTTGGCATTGGGGATAATTTCAGGATAATTTATGCCAGCCAAAAATGTTGGTGCATCAATATTTAACGCTTTTTTCTTGAAATCATTTTCTTTTTTTAATATTTTCCATATTTTTTGTTTTATCTTTAAAAAAAAGAGCGTGAAAATTGTATTATACCTTTTTATAAATTGACTTTTGCACATTATTTAAAAAGTGACCATTTAATTTACTTTTAATTTTTGCATTTTTTTTAATTCTCTGTTAATCTTTAGGACAAAATTTTGGTCACTTTTTATTTTAAAGTTCAATTCTCACTATTTAACTATGGCTTTTGCCTCAATAAACTCCTAATTTGTAACTTATTAATAGTTAGTAAGGTATTAGTTAAGTTTAGTTATTGAATTGGATGTGGAATGTAGAATATAATTGTGCAGAAAACGTACTTTATTAGTACTAATAAACAGCCCCAGTGTCAATAACAGGCTTGTTTATAAGCAACAGGGAAGTAGTGAGAAATATTCCCTATAATAAAGTGTTACAAAATTGTGATGTAATGAAGTACATCATGTAAAAAAAAACATGTCATTTGTATGCTTTTACCTGAATAAGATTGATATTTTACTGTATAATAGCATGATAATACTTTCACACTCTAATAAAAGATACGGTTTGTTATGTATTATACTGGCATAATTGTATTGACAAGACACCATCCACTCCAATTATTACAGTTTATTAAACTGCTGGCCAACTACTTTGTGTATTCCCTTTTTTATTCATATAGTTATTCTCATTTGATTTTTTTTTAGTGTTTCTTTTTACTGTCAAATTAAGTTAAATTGTTCAAATAAAGGGTTTATGAGTCCCTCTTTATCTTTGACAACTGTTATCATATTTATTCTTGTAATTTGTGCCTTCTGTGTAAATAAAAGTTCTACTGTACTTCTGTTTAAAAACACCTGCATGTAACTACATGCAATTAAAATTTAATATATAATAAATTACGCTGGCCCTATACTTCTTTAACATAACACTAATCCTGACCCTAACATTACCACTGTCCACCTCAATAGCATTAAAACAATTGCAAAACAATTCTTTTTTATTATTATTCAAGTAGCCAAAAACTCACCCAGTGAAAAATTGGGCTGGGAAATACTTAATAATTTAATTTAGGCAATTACATTTCTTTATGACTGAGGTAATTTGCAGAAGTATTGGTGGGGAATGATTCCTATCTACTTTTATACTACTTTAAAAAGCAAAATATCTACACTTTCTTCTTTTTCCTATTGATTTTAAACTGGGGTTTGCCCTTGTCATGTTCTTGACTGCTTTCATTTGATTCATCGTAGAAATAAGACATCAATCGAGATCCATTACTGTCATGTGATACTGCGGTAACCACAGCAACCGCTGGCACAACACTTTGTATTCATTTCTGTTCCTCGAATTTATGAGTTACACTTGACCTCTGTCAATCTGTTCCTCATTTCTCAAAAACGAGTAACTTAAATCCCAGCCCGTCTTTAACAGATTCTAGCGCGCTACAGAATCTCTGGAGCGCGTGCCAGTGTGCGCGCGAGCGTCAGTTGATTTTCCCTAAAAACCATCACGCGTACAAAAGCCGTTCTCCGCCAGTAACGCGTGCCAACGATTGGCAGATCATTTCCAGCATTTAGCAAATGAAACCACGTGCAAGCATCTGCTCGCTCCAATCAATTGATGTAAACTGAGCGAAGCGGACCTTTGTGGGAGCAATCGCGTTTCAGTGGCGCGGAGGTAGATCTCTATTAGTGAGTGTGGAGCCCATTGAATTTGTTGAAAGGGAAAAATACGGTCATTTAAAGAGTGTGGAAACGGATATTACCGGGTGCGCCTAATTAATCAGCCGTTGTATACGAATTTGGCAAGCTAACGGATTAGACTGTGCATAGTCAATAGTGTTTTATATGCCAAATAGCCTATTTTTACCTGGATGCATGGAGTATTATGCGATTTCTTTTCTCGTTGGAGTGTAATCACGCATGGTCGATATTTTTGCTAATCATTGGAGACGTCCACTCAATCCTTTCACCTTTTTATGACTTGTGACTCAATGAAAACTATATTTTGAAACTGTCATTTTTTTCTAGACCACCCAGGACGATTGGGGACTTAATTCGCCTCCGAATCACCAATGCCACAAAACTGCGTCTTTTTTTCTACGAACCGAGAAGAGCTGTAAAGAAGCGCAAGACCCCATCTCTGTGAACACTGCGCGTGCTGCATCATCTCATTCAGTTTGCTGTCAGCCAAGAGAGCGGCATCAATAACTTTGAACGGTTATTGTGTCACATTTCTTTCGGTTTCCGCGTCATTTTCCACAGACTGGAAGCGGGCAGCTGTTGCAACACACGCAGGTAAGACGTGCCTTCATTTTGTTCCCATCTGATGCTGCTACTGCTGCAGCGTGCGCGAGGATCGCATACACATCGGTCGCGCGCACATTACAACCTGTGCTTTGCGGTTTTTGCTACATTTCTGTTAATGAAGTCGTTTGTTATGTGGTAAATGCGCTATGTTCGTAACGAATGCGGATTTGAGGATGGATACATGTCATAGAGATTGGTGTCGCACAGCGTGTGTCGTCCGCCACTGGAATGTTAATTTCCTTCATAAGATCTGCCATGATGCTGCTGTGTGTATAGTCTGCGCGCGCGCGTCAACTAAATAACGTCTGAATGAAGGTATAAACGCGCAAAAAGCTTGAGTTTAGTTCCCTGGACTTGAAAATCTAATCACCTCAGAATTAAATCGAATAAAAGTCGGTGTGAAGTGACAGAAAAACGCGCGTATTTGTTTGTCAACGGCTTGTGTCACTTCTAACCATGGCGCATTGTCAACATCAGCATTCATGTGTGTCAAAATTTGTCAAATTCTTCCGTTTTTATTTTGTTTACATTTCTTTTGTTCATCTGTAAATAACACCACAAAGCTCTTTTGTGCCACGACTTGTTGCTGACCAACACTTTAAAATCCTAAAGGCAGCTTTGGTCTCCCAAGGCCTGCTGTCCTCTTTCTGCCCTTCATTCTCCAATTCTCTTGTTAAAACGTGGTAACGGGCTGCATGTTGGCCTGACATCTGTCATCTGCACCTGTTTGTGATGGGACGGATGCCTGCCATCCTCCTGAGTCAGAGAAACAGGGCTGCTGATGATGATGAGGAGGAGGAGGAGGAGGAGGATGAAGGGGGTGGGGAACCGAGAGGAAGAGGCGGATGAGTGGAGATGTGCATTACGAAGAAGTAGCAGCCCGTGTAGAATATTTACCGCAAAGGGAGGATGAAACGAGCAAACCGAGCGCGGTGATCCATCTGCCCATCTCTATCTGCATGTCACATCCCTCTCTCCTTCACTGCAGCAGAGCTATTCTGAGAGAACACTTTCGACCCACGCACTGACAAATAGATGGAGAAAAATCAAGAGGGAAGGAAGGTGTAGCGTGAGACCGAGTTGCTATGTGTGCCTGTCTCTCCGCTTCACATCATTAGCCACGCAAGGCGTTGCCATCGGCGACTTGGTGAGCGCGCAAAGCAAAGGGCACGAGATGCACTCATGAGAGGCCGTTTAAAGGTGCGTAGCAGCTCTTCTCCCCCTCTCAGAAGAGCCCTTCGTCCCAGAGACCCTTCCTCCCCCATCCCTGCATCCTTCCTGCCTTCTCTTCTCCTCTCAATAGGGTCTCTCTCTGCCCTGCCAACCCCCCACTCCGCGCACATCTGTGGCTCTGTCACCCCCCGCTTCCTCTCTCGCTTCGTCCAAAGCTGCATCTCTTTGAACGTATTAAGCTTTCAGTATGTTCCCACAAGCGTTTATACTGCTTATTTATGCCAAGTGTTGTCATTGAGGCTTTTAAGATGCACTGTGTTGCATCAGCTATGCTAACATGTGCATGTTATTCAGTGGCGTAACGCGTGACTCAGTGTGTGAGAAAGCTGAGGTCGCGCTACTATATGCATGGAATATGGTGTGCATATGCTTTGCACCTTGTTGATCGTGGAGGAGCAGGATTATGATTTTGTTTTGAGGAAACAAATCTATAAAGGCAATCTAATTTTTTGTATTGTTAAGAGTTTTAAATAGTTAAATAGCCTGGTTGTTTAAGATTATTAGTCAGTGTCAGTACAGGCAAGCCGATTTTCATATTGGTGTTATGATATATCATTTAATTTTATGTGTATACAGAACCATAGCCAGTTGGTGGACCTTTTTGCAGATATTCGAGGTTCAAATACTACATTTTAGTGACATTATAAGCACTAATTTGTGCTGGACTAGCTTGTCAGATGGTTGTCATTACCACACTTTTTGATGCAACAAAAATACTTCCTACATTTGTGTCAAAGTGCTTAATCATACTATTTTTTTGTTTTGTTTATAAAAATTTGTTTATTTAGAAATGTGCATTTGAACTGTAAGTTATTCGGTTTCTTTAAAATGTAATGAGATTTAAATTTTAGAAGTATAAAAAATACTTTTTAAATGCTAATTTATTATCATCCATCATAAAAAACAAACAACAAAAAATTGTGAATCTGTTAAAACTTGTTTCAAATTAAAAACTGTTCGCTATGGGTAGGGCAGACAGAATCTGTGGACATATTTTTGCTATTTCAGCGGAGAATTTTGTAAAAAATCTGCGGATTTATGCAGAATTATTTTGGGAGTATCATAAATAAAGCTTAATATATTAAATAAAAAACCTATAATATACTATAAAAATATTATAATAATAATTATATAATATAACTATAAAAATAATAACTAAATAATAATACATTTTATTTAATGCTTACAATGCAAATCCATCTAGCTCCACTTATTTGGTAAACAAAGCAAGTCTCTCATATAAAAAGACATTCTTAAAGAAAAGACATTCTTAAAAAGAAATATGACTTTACAAACTATTTTGTAAATAAATCATATAGATATTTTCATATTAGTCTATAATATTACTGAAATCAATTTTAAAACTGAATAAATATATATTTACACACATTTACACAAGTAAATAAATGATGGGCCAAAAATCTGCACGTGCAGATTCCGTGTGAACCTACCTATTGGTAAATAACAAACTGGCCAGCTCATTTCCTCAATCAGAATTTGTCCATTTAAATAATAAAAAGCCTTCTACTTTTATTAGTTTTTTTATTAGTTTCTTCTTCGGTCTTTCAAACCTGATTTATGTGGAGTTCAACCTAAATATTAAATGGAATTTGTTAGATGAATCAGTGATCACGCTCAGTATATCTGCTCATTTCATTTAGAACTTGATAGACACAAAGGAGAGAAGATCATAGAATATATATTTTTGCAAACAATACAATTATCGGGAAAGCAATTGTGAAATTCTACAAGGAAGAATTGTATTTTAAGCATGAATAAACTAATGTTAATGCGTGAAATGCGCTGGCAAACTAAAGCAGGCCTATAGTGTGTGTGGATGTATATATTATATAGACCATTTTGAGAGATGTACACAAAACAATGGTCCTAATGTATTTCCTGTTTATATTTTTAATTTCTACAGCTTCCGAGAATCCAAAAAGAGCCACATATTGATAAATAATGTTATGATAGCTGTTTACATTAAGTTATGATTGTATTGCCTCTTGTTACAGTTATGACATAGTTTGATAACAAGCAGGACATGTTCAAGGGTCAATGACATGACCAGGTTGAAATGATCTCTAGTTTTATTGTTATATTTTTAAGTAAGATGACATGTTTTCGCTATTTTTTTGAAATAACATAATAGATCATAAAACTACAATACAGCTCTCTGTTTCATGTTTTTTTATTTAGTTTAGGTTTCTGTACACTGCATAAAATGCTTTTCTTACATAGATTTTTTTTTTGTCTTGTTTCCACTTCAAATATCAAAAAATTCTTACATCAAGAAGAATTTTCTTGGCAAGCAAAACATATTGTCTTGTTTTCAGAAAAAAAAACATATTTAGTGAGTTTTTCCTTAAAACAAGCAAAATAATCTGCCAATGTGGTAAGAAAAATAATCTTGTTTTTCCTTTTGACATAAGATAATTTTTTTTACCCCCATTGGCAGATTATTTTGCTTGTTTTAAAGAAAAACTCACTTCATTTTGGCATATTATTTCTTAAAACAAGACTATTTGTCTTGCTAGTCTAGAAAATTTTTCTTGATTTAAGAATTTTTAAATATTTGGACTAGAAACAAGACAACAAATATATGTAAGAAAAGCATCTTATGCAGTGTATTTGGTGGAATGAACCAGATTTTTTTCAATCTGAACAAATTAAAAAACAGTTATGATAATTAATCATCAGGGAATGCATGCACTATGTATGTGTGGGTGGGTAGGTGAGTAGGGGAGGTGTAAATATATATATATACTTAATTTTTGGTAAATTTTAATGTTCTAGGTTGGTGTTTTGAACCAGTAAAAATAGTTTTGAGAGCAAAAACAAAGTGTTGACACATTTCTTATCAGGGTATTTGTTCAGACATTGTGAAAGAGGTTTAACTTTATATGTATACCATCAATTTGTTAGACTGGCAATCGAACCCTTTCTCCTTCAAATATATAAATAAGGTCATGGCAGATCAGGGATTTGATCGACTCACAACTTCTTTCTGTCTTTCAGTGAAAACCCAAGACTAGCAAAGGAAACCAGAAGCCAAGACGAAGAGCCATCAGCCTGGATAAAAACCGCTTGGAGTCCCAGCCAGGAAAACAAGTCGTCTTCTTTTCTAAAGCAGATGAACTGTCAATGTTTTTTGCGAGCCAGGGGCTTTTTGAAAGGATGTTGATTTGCACAGACTGAAGATTTTCTCTTTGACTCTTTGCTACCAAAACCAGTGCCAAACACTAACTGTGCCAACCAGAAGCAAGAAATTATTTCACCAGTAATTTGTTAAGCCATTAACCTCAATTTACATAACAGTTAAATTTTTTTTTAACCCTGTTTTCACTGTCCATTATAATACAATAGCATGTCAAATCCCCCATGGTCGAAAGTTTGTGTTTCCATCTCTAAGTTACAGTCAAAAACAACAAACCGCTTTTGCTTCCCAGAATAGGGAGAACAGTGCATTATTGGTTAAACATGCTTTATGTAAGAGTGGCCGTTACGAATGCATTAGTCTGAGAGAGTTCGACTCCTGATCGATTGATCGATGGATGGACAGGCTTATGGATGGCTGGCACAAGCCTCATTAAACTTTCCAAAGTGAGCTGCTGCTAATTCTGTTGATTAGTCGTCCATTTCACTCACTAAAGTCCGTTGAACTCTTCCTCTCCATCAGAAGTCATCCTGCTCTACGGACCCTGAGCAGAACTTTCAGGAGTCCCTGATACCGAAGCCATACGTCTCATAGCCATACTAACGTCAAGATCCCTGCCATCGCTGCATGCATTGGTCATTCTAAAAAAGCAAGTGCATGGGTATATTCAGGAATATTTTTAGAGGTCTGTGTATTTGATGGTGGTCCAGGGGCTTGACGTTTCGTAATTTGCCATATTCACCAGCGAGCCATTGACGCGTTTACTGTGTTGACAGTGGGACGACATTTAAAGTTGTCCCACTACTTGAAAAGACGCTTTTTCATACTTAGGATAGGTCTATTGGTACGTTTCCACGTATTCCACATTGACGGATGAATCCCGACTTGTTCATGCCTGTTCAGTGGGCTCAACCATGCTGTCCTGTCAGAACTGGGCCCAAGCCCCCGTTTGTTTTATTCTGTTGGGTTGAGCTAAATCCAGAGCAGAGACACTCACGCAAGAGGGTCCAACACACATAGGCCCCTGACCTTTACCTAGACTTGGTCCAACTTTCCGTTTCCTCTCTTCCTATCCCTTAACACTTCTTCCTTTCTGGCCTGACTTG
The DNA here is from genome assembly GCF_052040795.2 of Danio rerio. Taxonomy (NCBI): domain Eukaryota; kingdom Metazoa; phylum Chordata; class Actinopteri; order Cypriniformes; family Danionidae; genus Danio; species Danio rerio. The sequence continues at coordinate 11,336,536 of NC_141039.2, read as the reverse complement.
TGTCATCAAACCAGGAACTAATATATTTACCTGCTGCTTGTAACACTTCGCGAGTGCCCTAACCGACCTACACTCTTTCAAAGCCTTCGTAATGAGCCTTTGTTCCGTGGTGCCACCTTTAGAGAAAATATCAGCTCTTCCCCACCTCTAAACTCTAAAAAGTTAAACACTCTTTCATTGTTCCATCCTACCTTCATCTTAAATCTCAGTGGCATCCCTCTGAAAGTCGACGTAACTCACTTTCTTTTTTCTCCAGAGAACTGACACTGTTAGCCTGATTATTTGGACTGCACAACAGAACCTCAATGACCTTGAAAGGTAGTCTCGCAAGACATTCTCATTGACAATATAAGCCTAAAGCTCTGTTCAACTGAGATTTGTTTACAAAACGAAATCAGTTCTTGGAACTGACAATGACAATTGTTTACAAATCACATGGTGGTTGTAGTAACTGTCTCTATATATTTATGGTTGTTTAGTGAGTCAACAACTGAAGTGCCAACCAGAATAGAGGATATTTAGTAAAACAGTTTACACTCGAGCAGAAATGTTTACATGTTGCCCGTAAGGTGAACTCAGATTGAGTATTGAATGAATTGTTAGTTCCATAGCTCAGTTTAGTAAACAAAGCCAGCTTTTGAGAAGCTGCTGTACCCCTGTCACTTTAAGACGTTTACATTGTTCAAATATACATTTTGTTTACAAGACTTAAGTACTTGCAACAGAAGAGTCAAACATTTTTGTTTTGTGTTTGGCATTCGAGTCATTTTCATATGCATAAAAAGTTGAATTAAGAGTAAGAATTTCCTCATATTTAATCTGTGCCAAATCAAACTCGTCAGACATTCCACCTTTCACCCATTAAGCATTAAACTTGTACATAGATTTACCTCATTCCTGTTAATAGTTTCCTCAGAAATATGTTTACATCCTAACCAAGAGTCTCATGCTTTTTTTCTTTAACCTGAACTTGCGCACTTGGATGTGCTTTTTGCATATGAAATTATTTGCATACTAGTGTATGCACATGTGAAAGAGAGATTAACTTGTCTACATGTCTTATATATTGCCATACTGACTTGCAACTTTTGATAGGTGCCAGTTTTTTGTAGTCCTCAGAAGTCTTTTGCAAGAAGGCTTCACTTTTTTTCATCTTTGATAAAAGAATAACCCGCCCCCAATCAAGATGCCACCAGCTGCCATCTTGCTTTTCTTCCTGTTTGGCCCTTTGGTCTCCGCAGTGACTCTTACCTCTGAACGCTCCTCAGTGAATGGGGGGCCGGTGCTGCTTCTGTTGCGAGGACGTGGCCGTAAGGCCCCTCCGCCTGATGTGCAGGGCAAACAGGCCGCCGCAATGGCGGCAGAGCCAGAGGCAGCCGAGATCCCTCCAAGGCCCCTGCCGCAAATTATGCTTCCCCTCAATGTGACAGACTATGCCCTGAAGCCCCCGCTGGGAGCCGCACAGGTGGCACCTCCTCCTCAGCGACTGGTGGACGTGGATGTGTGTCAGGGCTACTATGACGTGATGGGACAGTTTGACAATACTTTTAACTGCACCAAGGGCACCTACGTCTACTGCTGCGGCACCTGCCACTATCGCTTCTGCTGCGAGCACCAACGGCAACGTCTAGACCAAGACTCCTGCACTAATTACCGCTCACCTGACTGGGCCGTCACGGCGGGACCCATCACCCAGCCCCCGGTCCGGCACGACCCAGATTTTGACCCGCTGCAACAACAGAGCAACAACACCGCTTACGTCATTGGGGGAGTCATCTCTTTCACCATGGCCGTAGCCATTGGGGTTAAAGTGGCCTTCCATAAACTGTCTCGACGGCCGAGGAACAGAGACATCAACATGCCTAGGTGAGTGACAGGGAAGGGGACAATGCTGTACACATCTGAGTCTGCATCAGTGAATGCCATCTGAAGAGATCCGTAGTGATCTTGATGTCAGACTCTTTCAGCTTTGGCCTTTTGATTCCTTCATACACTCATCCTTCCTTTTTCTATCGTTCGTCTATCTCTCTGTGTTGTTCTTCAGAGCTCTGGTGGACATTCTGCGTCACCAGTCCAGTCCGGTCCAGCAAGGAGAGAGAAACAACAGCACGGTCCTCACAACCGCCACCTCCAGCGAGGGCACCCTAGGGCGCCAGGCGAAAAACTTCTACGCTCCTGTCCTCCAGAGCAAAGACAACCGGAGTGAGTCTCACATGCACTTAAAAGTTATACAATGGCACGAAAAGTAAGGGAATAATTAAATGAGAGGACATAGAGAATGCAGTGTTTGAACTGTAGAATCAAGAGCATAGAAAATAAGTCTGAAGGCCTGATTTTAGTCGACAGATTGACAAGCCTGAGTGTATGTGGTAATGTAGAACAGACGATGTGTCAGAAATGAGTCAGATTACTTCTGCTTCAGAGGCAGAAGCTGCTATGTAACCACATGGAACTAGGGCAGCAAATTAAGAAAGAGGTGCTTTCATCAAGGCTAAAACATTAACGACTAACTTCTAGGACAGGGGTATTCCAAGTATACAGCTCAGGGGCAATTTATAGACTTTATTTTTAGGAGGCCAGTACATAAAATGCCTGGTAAAATTGTGGTTATGGTAGTCATATTTTCAGTTGGTCTTGACCAGTTAAACAATGGTCCATTTTTGGTTTTCGTTTTCCAGAACACTGCTGTTAAAATATTATTCCAATTAGACGTCATTAGTTGACCACTACATTTATTTAAAACATAATTGTTTTTATTTTTATAGTTTTCAACTGTCTCTGTGGTTAATTTAATGCATCCCTGCTGAATGGGCCCTTTCACAAGACAGTCATGATGTGTTTAAAATCTTACATTTTTATATTTTGATTGCTACATTTATAAAGCTATAGTTGTATTTAATAATCTTTGTATCAGATTACGAAAACTAGTTAAAGCTTATGCGAGGTGATTCTAATGCAGCATCTATGGATAGGACTATAAAGTTAACAAATTTGACATCGTCTCATCTGGCTGCCGCTGTCAGTGTCCTTTTTCTGAAAGCCGTGATAACAGTATAGTGGAGTTTTTCTTTTGACATTTAAGTAAATTGGAATGCAAAAACGTATTTGTGGTAGTCATCTTTGTACGTCATCAGAGGAGGAAAGCTTCCGCCATTAGTGACAATCTCTCCCTTATTAGCATGAACAGCCTGGAGTGAGAAGCAGCTGTCTGCTATTATGCTGCGCACACACTAGACGCAGCACGCGCAAATAAATCACACGAAAATTTTGAGTTTACTTGCTTCATTCGCCCTTTAAATTTATTTTTTTTTACCCATCAAATTCACTTCACAATAGACACAGATTCTTGTCATGGGTAGGGCTTCTGTCTGCCTGGTGACTCTAGCTTCGTTGCTAAATGGCTAACATGGATCTTAGATGGTCGCTGTGCTTTATGTGCTTTAGGAATGTTGAAAAACAGTGTAGATTCGTTCTGCGCCTCTAAATCCTTTCAGAGGTGCACCCAGCCCTGTGAGTTCATCAACTCCTCCAGAAACTGTACCTGGATGATGGAGGCTTTCAGCAGTGCTTCTGACTGAGCCGAGCCCAGTTTGATGAACTGTTGTCCAGTGTCGACGAAAGGATTTCCCCTCGGTACATCAACGACAGGCACTACGTGATAATCACGCCCCTACAAGAGCAAGCTCCTGATTGGTTAACGCGGCGCGAATGTCTGCTGAAGTTCAGATATTCCAACTGGAGCAAAATGCTTATGGTGTGAACGCAGCATTAGAGTTTTCAGGAGTTAACATCCTGTTTTGAATCTGCTGCTATGATAGCACAAAGGCCTTTGTAGCTCCGCCCTCTTTTGAAAAGATCACAGTCTCATTTTAATTTAAAGCGACAGTTACAAAAACAGCACAATTTGGATCAAAGCCTAAAAGGAGCAGTTTCAAGGATTAAAAAACATAATTTGTTTGGTATTTTGAGCTGAAACTTTACATACACACTCTAGGGACATCAGACATTTATTTTAGATGTTGTAAAAGGGGCATAATAGGTCCCCTTTAATCACATCTGGATGTAACCAAATACTTAATGATTTAAAAAAATACTTAAAGTGACAAAAGGGAACAGTGTCAGTCTGACTTTGAAAAAAAAAAAAGAAGTAAATTATGGGAATGCATTAGGGTTGCCAGATATAGCGGACTTTTCCAGCCCAAAAGCTGCCCAAAACATGCCTAAATTCTCAAAAAACACCCAAAATATTACATTAATATTTAATTTCATTTAATTAACTTCAAAATTAAAACTACGATTTACATCAAAATGAATCTACACTGTAAAAAAAAAATCCCTAATTTTACGTTTTTTTTCCAGCAGCTGGTGTGCCGGTAATAAACCGTAAAATAATAGCCGTTAAATTACATAAATTTACTTTAAAATAATGAACATTCAATTACAGAAATTTACTTCAATTTAAATTTTTGGTAAATTTCTATAATTCAACCTCTGTTAATAAACCGTAAAATCATGGCTTTTTTTTACAGTGTAGTTGCTTTAATTTTATCATCATTTTTAATTATATAGTAACCAACACATGCAGTCAGAAAACCACAACATAACTGAATCACATTGAAACACTGCCCCCCTCTCACCCACACACTGCACTTAATGTTGTGTAGATTACACTACCTATTAGAGTATGTTTTACTTTTGTAAAGGGGAATAAATCCGTCCCATTTGGCATTTTAAACTCTTTTAAACATAAGTAGTCACTGCTTGTCAATCAGACATAGCTTCTATGTTTCTTTCTGGTAATTGTGTAAAAAAAAAGTTGATAAAATTGTTGTGATAAACCGCTGTGAGTTTAACTGCTGGTGATGCACGTGAAGGGGAGTCAGATTTCGATACAACTTTCCTTCACCTCCTCCTGTGAGTGCGCCCACATTGTTTGCGCTATGCACTACTAACTGAATAAAGTAGGAGCACGCAGTTATGTTTTGTTAAATAAGTTGCATATAAAATACATACCTGTCAACCCTCCCGTTTTTCCCAGGATTCTCCCGTATTTTACAGTTCTATCCTGCTATCTTCCCGTAAAGGTATTTTCCCAAATTTCCCCCGTATTTTCAGTCTTTCTCTGAACAGCCGAGCCTCCCTATGCGCAACCCATACCGCCAAACCACCAGAGGTCACCCCTTGCTCTAAAACGTGAGTCTTCTGTGCATTCACTTTGTTTAGGAATGAAAACACTTATGAATAAATATTTAAAACGGCGCGAGTCCATTTCCTTTTGATTACAGGTGCCGTCGCCCATCCTATACAATCCTATAAACAGTCATATAACTTAATGGTCCATGACTGTCAGCTGACGTGCTCCATGGTGATAAACAGATGCTGTTTCCCAAACGGATTCTGTACACGCGATTTGAAGCGGAGAGAAAGTCTGGCTTTTGTGTGCGTTTAAACAGACATACACACACAATTAATAATAATAACATATAAAGATGTCGATCTTGGTGTTTTTTTTTTTTCCAAACACAACTAATTTCATCTTAAATGTGCATAAAAAGTTAGGAAAGCAGTCGAATGCTTTCATTACAACGTTAGATGTGTGCATTTTTTAAGTGACACCTCTTATTTAATGTAATAAAAAAAAATCATTCAGATTCATTCGTTGCTCTTTAATCAGAATGTGTAAGTTATACAGTAGAGAAACAGCTAATGAGATTAATAGCTTGATTCTGTCTCATTATAATTGCTATTAATTTTAATAAGCTGAACTGTTTGCTAATGTATTTGCTGCTAACGTATATATATTTATTTATCTTTTTTTAATAATAATTTTAAAACATATTACTGACCATTTAACAGCTTATTTACAATGAAACAGCCTTAAATGAACATATTTAGTAATTTCAGTTTTTTTACGGGGGAGGGGGGGAGTTGGGGGAATCCCTTATTATGGTGGGCATTTCCCTTATTTTCACATCCCAATGTTGACAGGTATGAAAGTATGTTTCAAAACCACCCAAATTTTGTCAACCCGCCAATGCCATTTTTTACCCAAATTAAAAACGCCCAATCTGGCAACACTGGAAAGCACCCCTTTAGTGTTTATCGTGGTAACCCTGATTTTACAAAATGCTGTTTTATATCTGTGTTCGTCTATCTTTGTTTTTGAAATGTCTGTTTTAACTCTCAAATTTTCAATGTCTGGCTGCATAAAACATATGCAATATAAATGTGCTGCAGGTATTCTGTCCAATCAGTGATGAAAGTATTTATTTCTGTTGCACCAATCAGATGTGAGAATATTGGCATATCAAATTTTCACCATTTCTGAAAACTAGAACTACACTGCAAGCAAGCGATGTGGTACATCATGCCAAAACTAAATTACCAAGATAATCGCTTGCAGCATAGACCAGTTTATTAAATTGATTTGTCACATCATATTTATTCCACTTGCAGTGTGGATATCAAACTCTCAGCAATGCGGTGGCAGGCTGCTGAAAATCTTGTTCCTAAGTTAAGACATTAAACATGTAAAGAGGCCTCGCATATATTTTATGAAGTGGGAGTGGGTCAGTGTTCACTCTGCTCTCTTGCAGCTGGGAAACACAGTTTTGGCCAGACTGGGTCCAGTCCTAAACACACTGCTACTATCGGTAAGCCAAGGAGCTTAGGCAGACCTTGCCAATGTGTGGCTTGTGTGAGAGCGTCAGTAAGAAAGCTTCAGATTTGTCTGTGTGTATTTGTCACTGCCTTTGCTTTGGCTTGGTCTCGTCGGTTCGAGTGTGTTTGCTCGTGCCCTCCCACTCTGTTGCTACCCTAAGCTATTTTCCTGTTGTTTGTCCTGCACCCAGCGCTGTTTGCACCAGTCACCAAAGCTTCAGTCACTGTGTTGGCATGCGTAGTAGCACAATGCCAAAATCATGAAGAAAACCTGTCTCTTTTCTTCATGGCTATGTATTATATTATATTCATATATGTGTCTGTGATATATGAATATGATATGTCGCCAGTGGATTGACAGAAAATCAAATCCTGATGCTGGTAGTTGCATATTTTGTGTCCAGGTTCTCACAGTGGGAATATGGAAAACTTTCTGCCTGTCTGTCTATCTGTCTATCTGTCTGTCTATCTATCTGTCTATCTATCTATCTATCTATCTATCTATCTATCTATCTATCTATCTATCTATCTATCTATCTATCTATCTATCTATCTATCTATCTATCTGTCTGTCTGTCTGTCTGTCTGTCTGTCTGTCTGTCTGTCTGTCTGTCTGTCTGTCTGCCTGTCTATCTGTCTATCTATCTATCTATCTATCCATCTATCTATCTATCTATCTATCTATCTATCTATGTCTGTCTGTCTGTCTGTCTGTCAATTGATCGATCAATCTATTTATCTGTCTGTCCCTCTATCTATCTATCTATCTATCTATCTATCTATCTATCTATCTATCTATCTATCTATCTATCTATCTATCTATCTATCTATCTATCTATCTATCTATCTATCTATCTATCTATCTATCTATCTATCTATCTGTCTGTCTGTCTGTCTGTCTGTCTGTCTGTCTGTCTGTCTCTCTGTCTGTCTGTCTGTCTGTCTGTCTGTCTGTCAATTGATCGATCAATCTATTTATCTGTCTGTCCATCTATCTATCTGTCTGTCTGTCTGTCTGTCTGTCTGTCTGTCTGTTTGTCAATTGATCGATCAATCTATTTATCTATCTGTCTGTCCCTCCATCTATCTATCTATCTATCTATCCATCCATCCATCCATCCATCCATCCATCCATCCATCCATCCATCCATCCATCCATTAGATTGATCAATCAAGTATCTATCTATCTATCTGTCTGTCTATCTATCTATCTGTGTCTATCTGTCTGTCTGTCTGTCTGTCTGTCTGTCTGTCTGTCTGTCTGTAAATTGATCGATCAATCTATTTATCTGTCTATCCCTCTCTATCTATCTATCTATCTATCTATCTATCTATCTATCTATCTATCTATCTATCTATCTATCTATCTATCTATCTATCTATCTATCTATCTATCTATCTATCTATCTATCTATCATACTGTAGTTATTTCTAGCTATCTCTCTATCTTCAGTTAAAAATGTAATAGTTAAACGTTAAATAATTTTCTCTAAATACTACTCCAAATAATGGCTTAGTTACTAAAATGAAACTGTTTGACCAGACCTGACCCAACTGGTACTGTCAAATTTACTGCCTGAACCTGAAACCAGTAATTTACATATAGTTCATATAGGTAATACACCCAAACCTGAACAAAAAGCATTCATTAAGCATTCGCCCAAACCCAACCTGAAACCTATGGAGTCAGATCAGTCTCAAAAATAAGCCATTTATAAAATAAAATTCACACCTCCACAACATAATTTACATTTACATTAAACAAATTTGTAAGTTGAAAACACGATTTAAAAACACACAAATACAATTCATTTGCCCAAAATATTTATGATTTTTAATTTTTAATTCATTAATTGTTTACAAATGTACAAATTGGATTTTGAAATGTGAATTGTGCGGTGAATGTAAGAGTTTTATTTTGTAAATGAATTATTTCTGAGACTGATCTGCCTCCATAGAAACCTTTTCAGAGTTTTCAGAATCTTTTGGGTCAGGTTGGGTACCAGACTTCTGATGGGTGAGGGTTAGATAATTGTGAAACCAAAAGAGAAATTTTCAACACATTTTTGTATTAGAACTGTTGTGAAATAAACAAATCTGTATTATTTCTGAGATTTTCAATATGCATCGCTATTCTCTCTTAAATCAATTCTGAGCTTAGTTTTCACAGCAGATGGCACTCGAGGATAGTTATTAACAATACATTTGAACGCTTATGAGACTTTTATGGCACAAGATTAATGTAAACAGCTTATTATGACTACACATGTAATTCGCTTAAACCTTTTCTAATTGTATTAATCATTTTAGATTCAAGTGGTGTTTGTAAGGAATTGGATGCAAGCTCAGCACAGCTGTTTATAAAGCATGCAGCGC